>NC_056725.1:1872482394-1872674894 GCF_019279795.1 Protopterus annectens | reverse complement strand
CTGTTTGCAATGCCGCATCATCTGTGTGCAGCTGCTTTACTGATCTGTTCCCATCTGACCCATTTGCTGACGTAGGTCACCTGTATGAGCAGCAGAGCTGAACCCTTTTATAAACCCACTCATACTGGACTTAACAGTTCATACTTGGGTGAATGTATTCATTTACATAGCCTGCACTAACTCTACCACATAATACACATGCATGCGTCACTATCCTCCCCTTTTCCATTTTCTACATGAAGTTGGGGTGTTGTGTAACTACTGCTATCTCTTTCTGTTCAATGCCACTTCTCCTGCCTTCTTTGACACTCATACCTGACTGTTGCAGGTCTTCTCTCACCCAATTCATCCACCTCTTTGCTAGATGCCCTGATTTCTTCTTGCCTTTTTCCTGTCTGTTCCAAATCACAGATCTTCCCAGATTTTCTGCTTTCCTCCACATGTGCCTGAACTACCATAATCTGTTCTTTTTGACCTTTTCTAAAACTGGAACTAGTTTAGCTTCTGCTCTTATGACCTAATTTCATCTGTCGCACAATGAGCATCCTACCACCCATCTCAGCCACTTCATCTCCATCACATTTAGCTTTCTCAACTGCTCTGCCTTTACTGCCCAGCGTCTGTACCATATAGTAGTAGTGGTCACACCACAACTTTATACACCTTACTATTCAGCTTCTTTAGCATTCTTCTGTCATATACTACACCTGACACACTGTGCCTGTTAGCTGCAGCCCCTCTGACTCTAGCTTTAAATTCCTTCAAATTTCCCTTCTCTTCAACCACCCCTCACAGATACTTTAAGCTATTAACCTGTTCCACTATATTCCCCTTCTATCTTAATTCTCAGCTGCATCTGACTTCTCCCATTTTCTGCCATTACAAATGTCTTATCTCTACTCGGTTTCATCCCATGTGCCTTCAGTTTTGCTTTCCATTCTCCTATCATTTGCTGAAGTTCTTGCTCAGAGCCTGCCTGTAACACCACATCATCTGCAGGCAGCAGCTTTGTTGAGCTGTGTCCTAATATAGTCCATCACCAGTTTGAAAAGAGTGGGTTCAGAGCTGAATCCCGATGCACACCCACTCTCACTGGGAACCCCGCTGTGAGACCAAACACTGTTTATAGTTAGAGTCACTGAGTGCTTGCAGTAATTCTACCATTGTTTCTGGGACTTCGAACCACTGCAGGACTGTCAAAAGCAGCTTTCTTGGGACCATGTCATATGCTTTCTCCAAGTCTAGGAATGCCCAGTTGGACTCTTTCCTCATCTCTAGCTTCTTCACAACTAGCTGATCACTACAAACATTGTGCCAGTTGTGCTGCATCTCGATCTGAATCTGAGCTGCTCATATCCCATCTTACTTTCTACTACTCTGTGTATTCATTTATCAGACTCTCCAGAACTTTCATGCAATGTGACAGGAGTGGCCATCTCTGTACTGCCCACAGTTGTGAATTACCCTTTTGTTCTTGAACACTGGCACTAGTATGCTTATTATCCAGTCATCTGAGATATGGGCACCCTCAGGAGCCATTTCCTTGTCGCACCAGGTATCTTTATCATACCTGCTGTGACCTCATCTGATCTGAACCTTCTGCTTTCCATGACTTCATTTTCCTTAGTTTTTATCTTACTTCTTCTGTGGTGGGTTCCTCTCTTCCCTCACTGTAGGCTGTATCTGCAGCAGTACAAATTCTGTGTTTTTTTTCCCCATTTAGAAGCTGCTGGAAGTACTCCTTTCATCTGCCTTTGATGTCCTGTGAATTGGTGAGCAGGCTGTTGCTGGCATCCCTTATGAAGGGTGTCCTTACTATCTTCTTTATCTTTTTGTCTTTGCCTAGTGACCCGATATACTTTCTTTACGCCACCTACTGATTCACTTTCCAGAAGCTGATAGAGTGCTTTTGATGCCTTGTTTTTTTTGCTTTTAAAACTCTCTCCCTACCCTCTTGGTTAGACAACCAGTATTCCTTCTTAGCTTGGTCTGTTTTTTGCATCTCCCACTTTTTCCTGCATTCCTCCTTTCTTTTGATGACCTCCTGGACATCTGCATTCCAACACCACCTGGCTCAGCTGCATACCTGTTCTGTAGTCCTCAAACATGCTGTGTTGAGTGTATGCATATATATATATATATATATATGCATATATATATATATATATATATATATATATATATATATATATATATATATAAATATCTATATCTATGTATTTACATCTTTCTACACACACACACACACATACATATATATATATATATACACACACACACATATATATATATATATATATATATATATATATTTACACACACTCACATACACACACACATATATATATACACATACATATACTCACACACACACACACATATATATATATATATATATATATAAAATACAGAAATATGTATTCTATATGAATATGGACATATACATTACATATACAGACACCTACACACATATACATTCTAATATATAACCAAGCACATAATCACGTGTAGTTACTGTATATATATATATATATATATATATATATATATATATATATATATACACACACACACACACACACATACATTTACACAAACACATATGTACACCTTTTATGCAAGTACCTAAAATCATACAGGAGTTCAACCAGTTATACAAATGCACTAATATTGTAATCTTGTCTCTTATGTTGTTTACCCACAACTGGCTAACATGATAATAAATGAGTACTTTACAGAATAAATTAAATGACCAAAGTGGCCAAGTTAGCATTTTTCATTGAGGAATACACAAAAATGTGAGCCATTCTTCTTAAATTCAACAATCTTTACATGAAAAAAGGTTTGAATATATAAAATACAGACATGATGTGATCAATTTTAACAGCTATATAAAAAATATTACTGATGAATATGACAGGAAAACAAATATAACTAATCATTCCTTATGAAACTCCACATCCACGGCTTCTAAACCATGTCCTCAAAGAAAAACATTGCCAGGATTTTCAAGTGTTTGGAGTCTTACACTTTTCTGATGCAAGTTTAGCAAATTCAGTGTAGATAATAAAACTGATACTGGGTCTGGTGTCGGGAAAAGATCTGATCATCTTAATGGGAGTAACTGCAGCAAAATAAAAAATTATTAGCATATTACAAGAAGTCATAAATTGGGGGATTGCTAAAGCGTAAATTTACTTACTGCTCCTTTGGGTTGTGGATATGAAAATGGTATATGTGGTGTTGGCATGGGCATTATGCCTGTAGGTCCAAGTCCAACAGCTGGGGCTACAAACCCTCCACCACCTCCGCCACCTCCATGGCCCCCTTTTTTATCAGTGAATCCAATATCGATCAGTTCTGCTTCCACTCCTGTTGGTGCTTCAGCCTGCAGAAAAAATAAAGATAATAAAAGTCAGTAACAAAAGAAAATTGGTATGCCTACTGACACCAGATGCAGTACAGTCTCTATACCCTCAGACAAAGAAAACAAAATGTTCATGTCTACAAACAATGGCACCCTATAACTTCTAAACTTTTGTGATGCCAACTCTCCAATTACCCTACCTTGAGTCAATTGCTCCTGCATCAACTGAAAGGCTAAATTCATTAAAGATCACACTGCCATGAGGGAAACAAGTGTTTGGATAATGTCTACATGAAAGATTAAGTGGTGTGCAAGTTTTCTTCTTGTGTAAGTTACTGCTTGAACATAGTGAATGCCGCTAAACTGCATTAATAAACGAGTGACTAAAAAATTTGCATCATTCCTCTTCTCTTCAAAACCCTGGCAGACAATTTTCAAAAAAAGGCGAGGGTGATTTCCCCTTGAGAAAACACACACGTACTTTCTGATCCTTTCGTAAAATAGAGACTGTCACACCATCTGTTTTTTTAGAGGTAAAGTTCTCCACGTTCCATAAGACAATAAAAAGGTACAAAAACCTCAAAATCGCTAATACCTTCATAATTTCTGGCTGTATCATAACTACATCTGTTTATACTACACAGGTTTTTGACTTCAGCTACAGTGAGGACCTCTAAGTTGTCAATTATTTCAGGCAATACATCTAGATAAGAAAGCACATCCTGTGGGTTAAGGAGTACTTAATTTTCCAGTCATTGCCAGACAATCATAACTTTTCCATTCTTGTTCAGTATAACCTAAAAGACTGTTATTCTCTTTCTGGGAAAATGAATGGTTTGTCAGAATACCTCTGATACTACATGAGAGTATTCCTCCACCATGGCATCTTTAAACTCAGAGGCTACAGTAACTGTTGTCAATGTGGTCTTCAATGTGGTCTTCCCAGTCTACAAGTACCTCTCAGCAGAATCTTAAGTGCCCTCTGTGAACATCACCCAATAAGTCACACGGAGGTCTAAAAGCAAGTCTATGGTTACTATCTCAGAATTCACATTCCACAGGTCTTAAGGGCTACTCCTCAATAACTGAGGTGATGAAGATAGTACACATAGACTGAATGTTTCTGGCTTTATTCAGAATACCAATTAAATCTTCTCAAAAACTGGAGCTAAATTCATCTCACAGATATTTCTGGCATATATTCTCAAGACCCTCACACCTCAAATGCATCTATCAGATGTGTCTACTCAATACCCTCTCTAGTAAATTGAACTCGCACTCAAGTAATGAAAAGACAATACCTCCATCACTTCTTTCATCCAAGTGTCAAGAACATATAGTCTCTCAGGCATGATGCCCTGACCACAAAGTTAATCATTAACTTTGGCTCAATTTGATCTGGTATCAAAATGCATTTATGAACATGTGTGTGTCAGGACATGGATAGTATACGACTAGTAACACTGCTTTTACAACTTCGAACATATTAAGATACAATTTTCAAGAACTAAGAAAGACTACACAGTCAATTAACCAACAACCAAAAAATGTTCTTATCTTGTGTCTGTAATCATGCAACATTTTTCAGGTAGTCTCTTTTTTGCCTTTGTAACTTCTGTTCCTAGCTCAAACCAATTATTTTTACCAGTCACTTCTACAGATCATATAGACCAGTCTACATGCACAAATATTAACCTACTGCAAGCATCTAGCACCCACACAACATCAGCTCTGGGAAAGCAAATGCAATCACCCTGTATTAGGTGGATCTCTCACTTCTGATGAATATGTATGTTTGGGGGATACCAGTTATTAACAGCATATTTTGCCATGAAGAAGTTTGGAGATGGACAGACTAGGTTCTGAACATAGCATCAATGGCAATGCCATACAGAGAAGTACAGTCACCATCCAGTCTGCCAGGAAAGTTTCCCCCTCTGAACTCTGGTATACAAGTCTACCCTCTCCAAACAGATTTGTACCAATGCCTGTCCCTGGCTACTGCCAAAACCTTGCTTCCTAAATTACTAAATATCACTTTTATACTAAAGAAACGTTCTCTGACTATTCATTAATTCCCTCCTTGGTTGACCCTCTGACAAACTTTACTCTTGCAAAAATTGCTTGCAAGCCAGACTGAAATTTAACCAACAATCCTGCAATTTTTGCTGTCAAGGATGCCACAGTATATTAATCTTGGAAAAATATCTGAAAACAAAAAGATCATGTGGGACAAAAAGTGTGGTGATTTTGACCAGGTATTTTGCTGCCACATACAATGCTAGTGCCAGTTTTTTTCCCTTTTAACAGCCATTCCATTAAGACTACAATACAATTAATGCAAATGAAGGTGAATTTTATCATCTTCATTTTCACCCCATTTGCTCTACACGACGGCTACTTCACCACTTCATCATCCTTTGCTGTGAGGAAGAACTTAACCACACCTCCAGATCTAATCCATTCACATTACTGCATATACTTCTCTGCTGATGCACTTTCAAAAATCTCCACCCTGTACATTTTTTAGCTCACAAGGTCTGTGAAAGGCCACACCCTATTACTCTGCCCAAGAGCCATATACTAAAGTTTGTTATTAACTACCACGTCTTTTCTGCAAACCCTGTACAATTTTACTTGTCCTCCTCTCCTTTATTACAACTATTACATTTGATTGGCAGTAAAAGGCAATCACCCTATTCTGGCTGCCCTTTAAGTGCATTTAATGCTCTATCCCTCTGCCTACACTTGTCCAGTCCCTTTTGAATCTATCCACGGATTCCTTTCTAAGAACCATTCTGGTGTTCCATTCCATCCACATCTGCTTCTACATAGAAGTATTTGCACAGATTAAAAGAGATGTTGGCTGTTGCCATCTGCCTTTTGTGTCACCTACTTCCAAATTCCTTCCTTCATGCTCAAGGAGACTCCTTTATACCTGCCTAACATGACTCTGAGGATCCAAAAATCATGTCTCCCTTTCAAATTCTTCTGGTTTCTAGAGTGAAAAGCACTAGCTGATTTAGTTCAAATAATATCCTTTCCTCTCCAGCCCATTCAAACTTCTGATGGTTTTCCTCAGGGCTACTTCCAGCAGCCTACTGACCCTTTCCTTGCACAGCCACCATGACCAGGGTCTGGAAGAGAAGCAGCTTTACCTTTATTTCTCAAGTCTATCCTCATACTGGATATATTCCAGCAGTCAGTTCCCTCCTACTACTGCTCTTTTACTCTGCTCCTAGTAATTCAACCAAGTGTGATAAACATTCCTATCCCTTTAGGTTCAAGTACCATCAGATTCATTCCATCATGTTTATAATACACACTATGGTATTTATGGTCCAAGTACAATACTTAGCATTTGTTACAATAAACCTCAACTGCTTCATGTTGTGCTGACATGGTCAGCCTTTAAAAAACCTTCCTTAAACCCTTCCTCCCATCTCCACTAATGGACCAATCCTTGATGCCATCAGTAAACAAACGGATTATTTTCTATTTTTCCCTCCAGTATGTCAGAACAAAAGTATTGAGTACTGGATCCAGGAATAACCCCTTGATATACTCATCACTTTACTTACTATTGGCTTTTCCCTCTCACCCTAACTTCGTGTCCTGCACTCAATCATGCAGAAATTCAATTTCTCTGGCTTACTTCTGCCATAAATCACTAGTATTTTCCCAGCAACTACCTGCGTAAGATTGAAGTCCAAACAGACTACCTCTACTAGTCATTCTCTACCAAGTTCTGTAACCTAGTCAGGCTTGGTAGAACATTCCTCTGGTCAATAACCTATGTTTGTTATTGTCCTGAAGATTATTATCATCTAGGAAAGCAGCCAGCATTTCCCCTCAGAGCTCACTGCATGGGTTTCCCTGCTTCTCCTATAATGACAAAAGACCTGTAGTTTCTAGCAATTTTTCTATCTTCTGCATGTATAATGGTTCCATTCATGCAAATGTCCAGCCTTGTGGCAGTTATACACTGACCAGTAATCTGCTGAAGACCTCTGGATGGGGGATCAATTTGCAAAACAACTTTTGGTGGCACATGTGCTTGTACTTTGAGTTTCTCTTAATTTCATTCACCATGTTTGCGTGCATGTGCCTTGATTTTTGTGACTCTCCGGTTATATTTCTCCATATTCGCTTACCTGCAGATCTTGCACTGTTACTGTGCTGCTAAATTTTGTAAATCTGTTTTACCTGCAGCCGCTTGTTGCTTAGAGAATGTGTAAATGTTAGCATTCTGTCACGTCACATCGTGTGCATTATAGTTAGCATTCTGCCTCACTAGTTATACCCATGCCTTTATCATGGAGTTCCCTTTGACCAACTTATTGACAGCCGCAAGACCTACATTGCTCCAGACTTCTCTCCTACCAGTTTTCACCACCAAGTCTCCCAACACCATTCCTGCAACTGAAACCCACATGACCAGAGTTTAACTAGTGGCCCTGGCACTGGTGGAGCTAGGCAGGGTAGGAGTGGGATAAAGGGATGTGACCCGCTTGCCTCTTCCTGATGGAGAGTGGAGAATGTGCGCCCTTGGGGGCACATAAGACAGTGCTAACTTCCAAGTGGAGACTGGTAAACTTACCACTCATGCCTTAGGTGTTAAGCAGGGATGATGGATGGAATACCCCTTGTTGAAGTGAGGGGACGGACTCTACCATCATCCAACTGCATGCCATCTCTGTATGCCTTGCTGGGTGCATGCATTAGGGTCTAGGGAACCCAAAGAAGAAAAAGCCTCAAGCCACCCAATGGCTGCCTGAATGACATCCAAAACCTGTTGACCCTCATCCCTGAGACAGTGAGCAAATGGGATAATTCACCAATGAGGAGGAGATGAATGACAGATAGGGGCAAAGTATGCCAAAAAAGTCTCTTTACACCACGGGCTTACAGTTGGTCCCCACCCCTGCCACCACCCTACTGCCTAGAAGCATAGATCTTGAGGCAGTGTAGGAATTGCCCTGTGCTCACTGACAACCCCTTTTTGCTACCAAACACAGAATCTAATTAAGAGACCTTTAGCCACATATTTTAACTGGATGCTAACTTCTCAAGCCTGTCACATATTCAGGGTGTCAGGACTCACTATCACACCACCGCAACACATCTCTAAGCCAGAATATGCTGAGGTACTAAAAGAACAAATCTCTACCAAAGCCTATCAGGTCTACAGGTAATACACAAGTTTAGACTTCAGTACCATGTCCACACCGCATCCAAAAAGCATACTAGATTACCTTCTACTAACACCAAAAACAAAGGTCTTTCAAGCTGTTCTCCAAAAGCCAATAAGGTTGTCAGAGCATTCTGCTGCACAATGTTCTAGTTATAGGAAACTCAATAGTTACATATGCTGATATACTAGTCACCATGATGAGCAAGGATAGTGATGATTAGCGAGATCACAGTTGTCACAAAGGTTCTTAGACCCTTTACCTAAAATATGAATACAACCTGACAGTTATTTTTGTGGGAGTGAATAACCTTATATGCAACACTTTGGAAGATATGAAGACAGACAAAGTGAAGCTTCTCAATATACATCTCTGGGGCTTGAAAACAGTCTTGAGCAGTACCTTATTATGAATGATGCCATAAGAGAAACAAAAATGACCAACAACTGGCTCAGAAACTGGTGTTATTCTGATGTGTGCCAGTCTTGATGGGTGTTTCAGTCCTATCGGCTTTGCCCCCACCATGTCTTTTTCATGCAAAGTCAGACTCTTGGACCTTCCAGCTTGACAGATAACTAATCTCAACACTAGAACTTTAAAAAAAATGACCACTGCAGGCCATTCTGCCCCTTGAATCCATACAAAACTGCATAATTACTGAAACTTGATTTCAAAGTAGTGGCAATACTTCTTCATTACACAGGTTTACCGTCTATCACTCATTAAGGCTCTATTATATTTGTATTCATCCAAAACAACACTAACTCACAGCAAATTTGCAGGATAATGACCTAAAACTCCTGGATACCCTAGTATTTACAAACAAGTCCAATTACCACATCAATGCAAATTATAGACCACCTTCCATGTCTCTCTCAGCCTATGGCACTTACCTTGAACTGAAATCCTGGACCCTAGAACCAAACAAAATCCCTCTGGGTTATTTCAACTACCCATCCATAAAATGGCAAATGTCAATCACAAACAAATATACACAGCAGTTCCTGGACATTATCAATTCTAACTCCCTGGATGACTTGGCACCATCACCTATTAGGGGCAAAAAGCTGACAGATCTGATTATAAATATAACACCATTATGTTTCACATCTACAGCTACCCCCTTTCTTTGATTAAATCAGACCAACATGCCACCTTATTTTTCATAAAGACCCTGCCCATGAGACCTTCCAATCCCAATGTTTTCAGGGAACTGTCCAGGACCAATTTCCCATCACGTTCAAGCAACCTAAGGAATGTCAACAGGAGTCTTCCCTCAGAGATACTGCTGCTAAAGCGACTGCTTACACAATGGATTTCTACTCTCACTTCAATTCCTGCATTGACTCATCTATCTCAATCTTCCACAAACACAATGGCAAATCAAAAAACAGGCCCCTACCACAGTGGAAATGATCTCAGGTCAATAGAGAACCTGGTTGTAAGACCAAAACCTCCAAAGCCAAGTAAGAGGTAAACATTGCCACCTCAATCAAAGATGCACAAATCTTACATTTACTGTGTTAGAGATCTCAGGATCAGCACTCAATACTGCACTGAGCTGATCTCCAACACTTCCACCTACTCTGACCTGGAGGACAACGCTGTCATACCAGGGGATACTTTCAGTTCGGACATCTCTTCACCATCTCCTCCCTGTAGTCCTCTACCTCCTCCTCCCATTCCTTATGCTTCCTGCAATCACCTTAGAGCAGGTCCTGAATGAACTCTCCAAAATCAAAAACACTAGATGCATGGATAGAGACAATATTCCACATCGTTTCCTTTCCTGCATAAAATACATCCACACCGACTCCCTCCTAAACCTTTTTAATCTTAATCTGTTCATTGAGTATGTAACCAAGGTCTGGAAAACCGCTACTGGGATGCCCCCTCACAAGGGCAGCCCCCACTACCGACCCTGGTAAATACAGACCTATTAGCCTTACCTTATCAATTATAAAGCAACAGAAGACATCATTACGGATCTTATTAACAAGAACACTGGCAGCCTAAAGGCCTTGATCCAAACCAATCTGATTTCAAGAAATGTACATCTAGTCTACTGAACTTGGCAGACTTCTTTGAAAAAGTACACAAAGCCAAGATATATGCAAATCAGCACATACTGCCTTCCTAGATTTGGTCAAGACCTTTCATTTTATTAAAAGGAGTACACTTGTGTGCATCCTACTGTAACAGAAGATGTTCCTTATCTACATACATCATTCTCACAATTCCAATTTTTTCCCTTGCAATTTGTTCCTTCCCTTTTCTAAAGATCCTGATTCCAGTTGTTTTATATCTCTGTTACTATATTCACTACTTCTAGTAAAGTTGGTTTAGACTTTGATTTCCATTTTTCTAGTAATTGCTTTTTTGGCAGCCACCATAATTAGATTCAGCAAGGCTTTACTATGTCTAGGCAATTCTGACTCTATCATAGCTCAAAAACAAAACAAAAAACATCTCCCCAGTCAATCCAATCTGCTCACCCAGTATCCCAGACAGAACAGTCCACAGGGAATCTTTAAAGTCCACCAACTCACCATACTCCCAAAAAATATGTTTCGAACTGCCTCTTTCTTCCCTGTCACACCTGCACACTTATGCAACCAGCTTATTGTACATTTTTTATTTTTTTATATTTTTCCCCCTAACAGATTGGTTTGTTTTCAATTGAATTGTACAAGTTATAGGCCACTTTAAAGGTGGGCAAAGTTTTGAAATGATTTATTGTGATCTCATTTTTTTATATCACAAAAACCTGGCATTTTAAGTGTAAACTTCTTATATCCACTGTATATCCCCCAATTATCTCTTTGTGAATTGCTTATCCAATCTCTCTTCCCAATCATTTCTAAGCTCCAGTGATCGATTCTTACAGTTATCATGCAGTATTTTATATGCTCTACTAATTACTCCTTTTTTAATGGCAGCTTCATTTCTAGATTCTATTAAAAACTCTACTAGTGCTGGTCTTTCATTTAAGATGCCCCTATTTCTTTCGCTTTGTCTATCCTCTGATATCCATCTTTGATAGGGAAAGCCATCGCTAACCTGCAATCCAAATCAATTCTTGGCATCTTCCTAGTCTAGTACCTTTCCCTTTTTAGTTATTTCCTCCCTGTAGCTTGGTTCCTTTGCCAGTTTTCTCCAATAAATTCCAGCCCCCTCTTGCCTATTGTCTGTATCCCTAACTGCAGTCAACTCTTTTGGCAGAATCTCTCTTTTCCATTCCCATGCTGGTTTAGTTCTTAAAATACTCCCTGCTATTTTATGAATATAATATTACGCAGGATTGTTATCGTTCTCCTTAACAGTCTACATCCAAAATGCCAGTCTCTCCTTGTTTCTTGAGCTTCCCCCTGAATCATCACCATCATCCCTTTCCACTTTACATTAATAGTTTTCTATCTATAAAAGAGCCTTAACTGTGTTGCTCTAAAATACCCCTGCAAATTGGGTAATCCTACTCTGACTTGTTCTATTGGAAGAATCAGCTTATCTCCACTTGACCCTTGCCATCTTTCCCTCCCAGATAAAATCCTTCACCTCTTTTTCAATTGCTATCCACAGCTTCTCCTCTGGTTGATAAAAATATGTCTGACCTGTGTATAAGATGAAAGGGACTAAAAACATTTTAATTGCTTGTACCTCACTATCCATATCCATATAACAAAGCCTCCAGTTTCTCAGTTTTTGTATCATCTTCTGTTTAGTCTCTTTCCACATATCCTTAGCTGCCATAACAGAGTCATTTCTAATCCATACTCCTAAATACTTAATTTTATCATGTACTCATAAATATGGACATTGTTGGACCAATTCGTGTATAGGTACATAATTTACCTCTATTGCCTTTGTTTTAGCTTCAATAATTTTGTATCCTGAAAAGATCTGAAACTGTCTTAAAATGTTCCACAAAACTGTAATGCCCTTTTCTCGTTTTGTCATATATAAAATATCTGCAATTATACCATGACCCCCCCCCAAAACGTGCACGCTGATTGGCCAGCATGCCCGTTGTAAATAGAGTTATACTAATGGAAAAAGGTTCGGTCGCCCGGACTTTTTCCCATTAGTATAACTCGGTTTTTTAAAAGACTGTCTTGCTATGTTAAATGGGTTTAACATAGCGAGACAGCTTTAAAATAAGCAACAGAGAACTCCGTTGCTTATTTTAAAGCTGTCTCGCTATGTTAAACCCATTTAACATAGCGAGACAGTGTTTTAAAAAGCAACTGAAAGCAAGATCTCCGTTGCTTTTTAGTGTTCGCTATGTTAAATGAGTTTAACATAGCGAGACAGTTTTAAAATAAGCAACGGACATCTCCGTTGCTTATTTTAACTGTCTCGCTATGTTAAACTCATTTAACATAGCGAACATAAAAAGCAACGGAGATCTTGCTTTCTCCGCTGCTTTTGCCCACAGCTCTGATGTACCGCGCAGGCGCAGTACATCATAACTGCCACGGATGCCAGACATCTGGAAGGGCTGCAAACAGGCATTATACTATGCCATTATTTAAGAAAAGTAATACTTTCTTTTCTTAAATAATGTCATGGATAGTAATAACCACTTCTGGGTGTGGGTAATGCTAAATTACCCACGGTTGGCTTTTGGTCCTCGGGCTTACCGGGACCAAACCACGCCAACCGTGGGTAAATTTAGCATTACCCACACCCAGGCGTGGGTTATTGCTATAATAGAGCCAGCTTTTGACTGCCATATCAATTGCATCCTTGAATTTCTGAGTCCCTTAGTTTCTTTGCCAGTGGTTCTAAATAAAGTGCAAACAAATGGGAAAGGTGACACCCCTACCTGGTTCCTCTACTCAAGAGCTCTACCCTGGTGCGTTTCACAACCTGCTCCTCTTTTAATTGCTGCGGCTCCACATTCTCACACTTCAGTGCTGACACCCTCTGTTCATATCACCTTATCCTTTGCTTTTCTTCTATCTACCTTTTCTCAGGTACCCTGGCTATTGGCTTCCTGTTAGTTCATCTCCAATCTCACACTGCTGCTTTGTCACTTTATTAGTCAGGCCACTACCATCAATATTCTCATATGAAGCCTTTCCATTCTCCTGCAGACTCAACATACTTCTTTTCAAGGCTCCATGAAACAAATTCTTACCTTTTCCACACAAGCACCTCAAACCATCTTCTCCCTCTCAGAATCTCCAACATTCTTGACCAGTATGTACTGCTCTTTTTATCCTGCCAACTACTGCATATAAAGCATATCAGTGCCAGTCTTAGTCTTTCTAACTTAAGGGAATACTCTTGTCATGATTAGCAAATGCTGTACAAGTGATAAGTTAATAAGTTACAACATTCAACCTACCTGAAAAAAAAAAACTTGGGAAATGAGTATTAATGGAACACACAGACACTAAAAAGGGTGCAATTCAGCCACAATTCCAGAGTTTGCAGAATCTGCAACTAAACAAAAGAATATCATACTACAATTACTAATGCTCTACACTAAGTCTAGAATTAAATCAAAATCACTTTATATCATCTGGTCTGCAAGACAATGGAATACAAAATGCAAACCAAGTTGAAAGCATAAGAAATCTGAAAACAAGCACCAAAGAAATACAAAGCTAAATAATACATCATATGACTATGTAATTAATCGTAAAGTCAAACTCAGCTTGTTATAAGAAACAAAAAAAAATTCTCAGCCAAGCCTTTATCACAACTACCCAACTGACAGCTCCTTGTCTTCAAGTTTCTGTGTGAAAACTGAAAGTGATAAAATACTTGTCAATAATAAACCAGTGGATTTAAACTTCAGACATTCTTTAACAGTTAATTGTTATATTAAAAACTTCAAATGGGCCAGCTTTGGGGCTGCATCTGGCCTGCAGGCAGGCAGTTTAAAACCCTTCCTACAACATTATAGGTAAGACAGCTGCCTGAATTCTTAAATTTGCCACAGGAATATTGCCTTCTCTTCTCAAAACAGTGAAGATGCTGTGTTTTATGCTTTTTTTCATATTGCAGTCCCTTCAATTCTCTATTCCCCATAATATTTTTGCCCCCCACCTTTGCCAACCATCAGCCTCTCTCTCTGTCAACTGATCCATTTGACTGTGCGGGGCCATCACGGTTTTCTTTTCTTTCTAACCTCTGCGCATGCCTCTTGGCCTCATCCCACTCTACCTTTCTCTCTCTAGTTATTTATTCCCAACAAGATGGTTCCTTCGCCATTTTCATCTAATAATTTCCAGCCCCCTCTTGCCTATTTTCTCTATGCCTACTTGCCTTCATCCCTAATGGCAACATTTTTCTCCATTCCCACGTTGGCTTAGTTCTTAGAATACTTTAAACAACTTTATGAATAGAATATTCTGTATACTTATTTTCCTCATGGATCTGCATCCAAAATCCAACTTTCTCTCCTCAGGGATCTGCATCCAAAATCCCACTTTCTCTCCTCATTTCTTAAATGCTCCCTTGCTTCATCATTCTTCTCTCCTTCTGCTTATGTTATGACTGAGTTAGACTAACCTATTACGGATCTACTCTACCACCACCACCTGCTCTACCTGAACATTACTAAGAAAGAGTCACTGGAGATAAACAAAGCTGAAAATTTAACTCTAACCTAGCCAGCCCAGTGGCACAGAGAAAGCGCTCTGAATATAGTCCTGGCAGTTAAGACAGATGAGAAGTTTGGGGGCCTGTTGGAGCTGGCAGGGAGGTTTGTTGTGCCTTATCCTAAGGGGAGGAGGAGGAGCCAATCACAGGTTGTGGCAGCCTTTCGGGGGAGGGGGGGCATCTGTGTGTACAGTCCACCAAATCATCTCATTATGCAGGAATATGAGAGTACAGGCATAGGGTAGGCTGAAGGGAGGGCAGCTTCCCAAGTGTAAGGTGTTGGGGGAGAGAGAGAGGCAAATGTCACTGGGTTAGGAGTGTAGAATTGGCATTCAGAAATGGATGCTAATACTGTATTTTCTGTCACAACTTAAACTGAAGTGCTGATGCACTTTGTGTTTGGTACAGTAAGTGTAGCAAGCCACAGAATTTTTTTTGTCCCCAATTTAGAGTTGGGGGGTGGCAGATAATGTAGCTACAGTTCTATACTGGAGCATGTACTTGTGATGGAGAGGGCACTGTGGGCTCCTGTGATGATGCAGGTTATACATCCTTCTACTCAGAGGTGGGGTTTGGCAAAATACATATATCCTCACTGCTGGAATGCTGGCAAGAAAATAAATTCATTCCTTATCGCTACTTACATTATTGCTCTCTTGGTGACTCTGGATTTGATTCCCATAACTTGCGACTGAATGAGTTTGAGTCAGATTGGGGGAAGCTTGATTATTAAGTAGGACTTGTGAAAAAGATAAAGAAAAAAATAAATGGAATCTGCATCCTATTTGCACCATTCTACAGCCATCTGATAAACATAAAAATGGCACATAATTCAAGCGTTCTCTTTTATGAAGTAATGTTGCTTCCCTCACTTGATTCATTACTCCATAGCCTTCACTTTTAAAAGTTATTCCATATATTTTTCAAATTCAGGTCAACAGCCTACAACCAGCCTAGTTAAAACACACTAAGTGCCACTCCATGCAACCTCTCCCAGTGTCCCAGAACCACAAATTTTTATTGAGCTATTCATTTTGAAAAGTATAGTACAAACTTCTGGGTAGCTCTGAATATTCTGAATGCACCTTAACTGGAACAACTACTTATTCAGTCCCAAATTACAATTTTTTTTCCGAAATCTCACCTCCAGAAGGGCTAGTCAGCAACAAGGAAACACAAAGCAATGGTGCTCACTTATCCGTGCTCGGTCCTTCCTCAGAGCTGAAAATGTAACTACAAAACGTGATTACTGTAAAAGTAGACCTCATGCAGCTTAACTATTCTTCCCCAAGTTCCATCGGTGCGATCAATGCAACCATCATGTCTTCTTTTGTACAGCTTAAGGCACAATACAATCTGTCTTTGTGATTTCCTGTACCCTTAGAGAGTTTCTTTTTGCCCCTACATTTCTTGCTTTCTTTTGAGACACGGTGTTCTTTTTTACTCTTGCTCATACCTAAAGTGATGTAGAAACTTTGTCTTCCCAGCCACCACTCACATACATCATACACAGAACAATTAACCACCTTTATAAAATAAGTTCTCATATAAAAAAGGTTCTCAATAAGTCCGAATCCCAAATAGTGACTGGTTCCTCCACATAAACTGGTTATACTTGATGCTTACATGCATTATATTAATTGGTTTCCCGTTTACTAAAATTGATTACACAGAAAGCACCTTCTTATACTTCACCGATACCCTTTTGGCTATCCAGAACTATGTCTTCCCTTGTGTACGCAGAAGGCTAAAAGGCCAGAAATGCCCTTGGCTTGCCTTTAAAAATCATAATTCACCTGAGACAAACGGAAAAAGCTTGGTCTACTCGGAAAGAAAATCTATCCAATATCCTCCAACAGGAAAAGCTGATATCCTTAAGAAAACAAGCATAGTTACAAACTCAGCCAAATCCATTTATCTTAGAAACAAGCAAATGTCTGCGACCAATAATCCAAAAAAAACTTTTTGTGCAGAAATATAACATCTAAACAGAGCGTCTTCCAATCCCACTCTCTCACCAACAACCTCCCTATTAATTCTAACAATAATCCATTGGTGGACTACAGAAACTATTTCCTCCATTGAAACCATCACCAGCACATTTTTAACCCCAGTTCAACCCAAGAAACTACTCACAGTAGACCTTCAGCTCAAATGTACATTCTTGCACATACACACATACACACAACATTTACAGTCTCTCATTTACCACAGGAATTATTCCACCAGCCCAGAAACATGCCATCATTATACCTCTTCTTAAGGTATCCTAGCCCAAAATCTATAAAGGCTATCAACCTATCTTCACTCTCTTGCCTTTTGTAAAAATGTTTGAGAAATTCTTTATAAACAGCTGCTTAAACATTTTAATAGCAATGGGCTTTTATCTGATAGACAGCAGGGATTCAGAAATTATTTCAGCAAAACCACCACTACAGTCTCAGTATCTGACACTATCTATAGTAAGCCTAAATAACTGTCTCCTTATAGATGGCATTTTTGTGGACATGACCTGTGCCTTTGAAACTGATTACCACAAAATTCTGACTGCTAAGTTACAAACTTTCAGTCTGGTAGAAAATGAGATTACCTGGTTCCATGCTATCTTGACAACTGAGCCTTTCAATTTTACTTTAACAGCCAGCTGTCCACTAATGAAACACTAAAAGCAGGTGTCTCCCAAAGCTCTTTTCTAGGCCCATTGCTGCTTTATTTTTCTTTATTCATTAATATTACTGATGATTTACTGAACCTAATCTTACCCTCTGCACAGATAATATTTTATTTCTACAGGCAAACAGATGTCCCATAGTCCTGCAATCTCATCTCTAACGATCCTTCTTTAATCTTTGTCAGAATTTGGAATAAAATAAACTCCAAATTAACCACAAAACAGTGACATTTTTCCTCCTGACAGTAATTCTCAACTTCCTATCCTTACTACTTAAAACAGCAACCATGTTATTCCTTTTGTAAGACTATAAATACTTAGGCCTTACCCTTGACTTTGCATTAAACTTTACAACCCACAGTGGTAATATTAACATCTTCTCAAAAATAAAACAGCTGTAGGGTATCATATCTACTTATTCTTGCTGCCTGCAAAGCACAGGTCAAGAATGCCCGCTTTCTACATAAACTAAAATGCTGTTTTATTCTGTACTCTCTTTACACTTTGCTTATAACAAAGACTTTAAGACATGGAGACTAAAACTGTCAGATTTGCCCTACTTGATGACATCAGTCAGTATACACCACCAGTCACTGAAAAGTCCACTTGTTTTCTATGCATCTTACTACAAAAAATTCTAAATGACGACTACTGCCCCCCTCTGAAAAGAAAACTTCTAATCAGGGAACAATCTTGTGCCCTAAGGAATTCACAGGATAACTTAATATCACTCAAATATCACCCAGTGAAAATAGTCATAGGAGAATGAGCCATCACACAAAGGGTCCCTACTCTCTGGAGCAAACTACCAGCTAAAACAAGGCATCAAGATACTCCTACTAGGTTTAATAACTCCCTTTCTGAGAACCTCTCTAAGGAAGTTGATTTTAATGTTTCAGGGATGCTAGTTAAACTTGTTTAAAGGCTTAAAATTCTAAAAATGCTTACACTCACTCAATTGTTTCTTTTGCCATTTATCGCTTATTATTATTATTCTTGTGTTCTCTCAGTTTCTAGACTAATCTCTGCAGTCTCTCTCCCCCTCTCTTTTAACTCACTTCCATTTAAATTTTTCTTTGCAAAAACATTCCATTTTAAACCTTTAAGAAGCAATTTCTTGTAACAAGTTTTGTAACTCATATAAAATGATAAAATCTAACAAACCTGGTACTTTACAAGGAATGCATAAAAACTGTACAACATTCTACTTTATGAAAACTGTATAACAGCTGTATGTGAACTTTATGGTTTTTCAACTATGTAAGCCTAACAATTGATCTTACATGAAATGTTTACATTTACTTGCAATAGTTATTGCCTCTGAGCCTAGGCCGTGGTAGAAAAGGGTCTTTTCACTAGTCCATCTATCCAGTTATCAAATATTAAGTAAATACGTAAATAAAATAAATTAATACAGTTCTTGCACCTTCTGAAGGATTTAATAATCCCCCCAAATAATCTACTAACCTAAGTCTGCAAAGAAGTCAGTTTACACACTGGCTGACTGGGGAAAGCTATCTGTATTTATTCCAACTTGACCCAGCTCTAGCATGCAGAAGGCTCTCACAAGCACTCCCCACCCCAGTTACCATTTTTGGTTTGACAACAGTTTTAAGCAACAGCTTCTCCTATCTATCTTGAAACAGAGACTGAAAATAGTGGTTCCTGTCTCTGATTCTACAATTTCTCACACTAATTACACCTCTGCATTCCTTTTTATCAGAACCAGCATTAATCCCATCTCCCCTCCTGTCACATTTTAAATTAAGCATTTCAAGGCACAGTCATTGTAACATACTGTTTTCACTACACCACAAATCAGAAGCAATGAACAAACCCAAATCAGAGTAACTGTCAAGTATGTCATGTTTTCTACACTTTTGGAAACTGAATTCCTTACTCTCCTCTTAAGTGTATACACAGGTTTAAATGCTACAGCTTTTTCCTGATAAATTTTAAATGTCCATATACTACATGTACTTTACTGCAATTTTGCTTCTACTGCATGCTACCTTTACTTTATATAAGCAGAAAGCTAAATACAATACTAATAAACTGCTAAGAAGCTATCATGCCCTGCTTTCTTCTATTCCTTTTCCCCACTTTTGTATTCCCAACTAACCTGTTAAAATGTAAATATAGTTAATAAAACTCTGTTATCACCATGAAATAACTCCCTCTTAAATTTTACCACTATAACAACACAGAAGAAAATTAAAAAGACTAATTCTTCAAAATGCTTGTCAAAGGAACTCTCAACCTGGAGATCTGGAGCAGAAACTCTGTTACCCACAGTAGAAACTCTGACAATGGACAATACAATCTTTTAAGCATCAAACACTTACATTTCCTTTCTAGTGATTCCAAATACATGACAATGCAGTGGAAATGATGCATACAAACCATGACATTATTTTTATCATCATTTACAGAAAAACGAAACACCAAATAATTATCTAATTTCAAATCAGTTGGCACTGCAAACATCTCACTATCCAATTTTCTGTTATTTACAAATGATTTTAAGCTCCTCCTTCCCTTTATATCTAGACAATTGCTTAATGGCATCCTTTTTTCCAGTGAATACAAGAAAAGAACTGTCCAGTAGTGGTGTCTTCTCTCTTACTCAAACCAAAAAAGAGAGGCCAGCACCAAATGAGTGAGCAATTTAACATTTATTAAAGTGGCAACACCAGCAGAATCAGACTGGTTTCGGCAAAAATGCCTTACTCAGTGACAAAAACAAATAAAAATGTACACACACATTTTATATATATATATATATATATATATATATATATATATACTGACTAATTAGCACATTACTATTGCACCAATTCCTTTAAATTATTTACAGGTGGTCATTAAGACCTGGGAAAAACAATCCACCTTACTTAATTCAACTCCTTTCCTTTTTAAGTAGAGCATGCCAACCTAATTTACTTGTCCTACCTCCCTAGATTTTATCTATTACTCTAAAATTAAATCTGGTGGAGCTATTATAAACAGAATGTTTATAAAGAGCATTAGATGGCCGTTTATTACGAATATCGCTCAAATGTTCAGACATACCTATACGAATTGGGCAAGACGTTTGACATATGTAAAAAGCTGAGCAAGAACAAATTATTAGATAAATGAACCAGTCTGTGCTGCAGTTGGCAAAAATTAGAAGTTATGTACTCACCATAACGTTCCATCTGAGTAGGTACGTTTGAATGCCTCCAAGAACACGGACTCGTCGAGGAAGACTTGGGGCAGACCACCCCCCCCTGATACGCATTTCCCCCATGTCTCCCCAAGGAGATCCTCGGTGGGGGCCTTCCCCTTCCTCCTTCCTCCGTGTCTTCAGTGAGAGTGAGGAGAGTCAATGTGCCTCCTGCCTCCTTTTGCTTGCCTGTATGAGGAGCCTCTCTCTGGGGGGCTGTCAGAGGAGTCCTCGCAATAGCACTTTACTCATAGGAGCTGGGCAGGGCACAGAAAAGCGGGCTGTCCCAGGGGCGGATGGTGGAAGCCTGGTCAGCAGAGGAGGGCGCGGCGGGCAGAAGGGCAGAAGAAACCGACCGGAACCGCCTCAGCCCTCCTCACCACAGAAAGTTCGGAAGCCGAGCCCCGACCACGAAAGGATCCGGCGACGGCCCTCCCTCCCACCGGAAGATCTGATCCGCGGGCGGCCGGGAACTTTCGGATCGAAGGGGGGATCCCGCCCACACAGACGGGCCCCGAAGCACTGATCCCCCCCGGGATCGGCTCGATCCAGGCTCCTCGATCCCGTCCGACGCGCAAGGGCCGGAGAAGGAGCAATAGGCTTGAAAAAAGGTTGAGCTCCTCCCCGAGGGGGAGGCAAGAGCATCACTTCCCATGCATCTGGGGGCCTGGCCTGCATCAACCCGTCCAGATCGTACAAGAAAATTCCACTTAGCTGAGAGCTATAGAAAACCACATCCAGTACCAGCGCAAACAAGATCTGAGGGTCAGAGGGTGAGGCAGGGCCAGGGGGGTGAGGGAGGAGGGAGGACAGAGCTTGGATCTGGCACCCACAGGTTGCAGACAAATGAATATCCTACTTCAGATCATTTATATCACAAACCTTACTAGTGTTCTTGCTTGAAAAATGTTTGGATTTGAGCATGAATTTTCAAAAAGAACCAGGACTACAAGGAAAGGAACCAATCAATCTGGTCCCAATGAGCGTCAGTTGTTGACTAGAAGAGCTAATGCCACTACCATATTTATAATGGTTAAAATAAGACCCAAGAGTACGCCCCCCCACGATAAAAAACTGACACCTAGAAGTGAGCACCTCAGAAAGCTCATCAATAGCTAACAGTATATTCCTATTCCGATTAATAATGTCCCTGATCACATTAACATTTCATCCAAATGTGGTGACAAATCTAATGGCACCAATGTCATGATTAGATTTATCCTGAATTCCAATAGATCTAACCTGTTTTGTTCTGAAGCCCAATTACTGGCAGATATAATGTTGTCATGTCTGTAACCTCTAGCTCGAAACGTACGAATCGAGTCTTTCTGATAAAAATCATAACTATCTGAGGTGGAACAGTTACGTTTAATATGTAAAAACTGTGATTTGGGTATGTTCCTAATAATGTGACGTGGATGGAGGCTGGTGGCAAATAATAGGTTGTTGTATTGGGGGTATTTCCGAAAAACATGAGAACTAAGCATATCAAGATTCCTAATAGTCGCATCTAAAAATTTCATTTGCTTAGAATCACAGTTGAGTGTAAACTCAAGACCCCATTTGTTGCCATTAAGATATTGGACAAACTCAATAAATATGTCTTGTCCACTCGCCACACCATCCAAACGTCATCAAGATAGCGTCTCCAAATGTCTAATTCCCCCATAAAGATGAGTATTATCATAAATTAGCTGATCTTTCAGGAGCCCCATAAATAAATCAGTATATATGGGTGCAAATGACGCCCTCATAGCAGTACCTTGTACCTGCCAATAACACTCCCCCAGAAATAAAACATTTTTTGATAAAACATGTTCAGCCATACATACCAATAAGGTATTGAATCCCAAAGTATAAATGTCTGCTTTATCCAACCAATACTGCAATGCTTCCAGACCTGCCCAATGGGGTATATTTGTACACAAGGCTGTGACATCTAATGTACATAATAGCCAATTCAGATCCAACTGCATGTCTGTTAATATTTTTAGAAACTGTGTGGTATCCTGAATTCTTGATCTTACTAGCTTTAATAAAGGCTGTAAATACCTTGTGAAAAACATTGACAAAGGCTCAGTAAGACAGCCTATGCCAAAAACAATTAGCCTGCCTGGTGGCTTGTCCAAAATCTTATGGATCTTAGGCAATAGGTATAAATATGGCCTTTGGGGATCCACTACTGTTAGATGTTGTGCCACAGAATCACTGATGATCCATTCTTCAACAGCCTGCTGAAGGAATATGTCAATTTCTTTCTTCAATCTATTAGTACGGGTCAAGTGGCATATGCATGTAGTACCTTGCATCTGTTAATTGTCTATGGGCTTCAGAAAGATAAGAAGCCGAATCCATTACAACCACCACCCCACCCTTAATGGCTGGCAAAATCACTATATTGGTGTTATTTTTTAAATTTGTGAGAGCCTGTTGTTCAGCAGCCAACAGGTTATGACTTAATATTCTAGGTTGACTCATCTTAAAATGTAGATCCTTAAGCATAGAGTCTTGAAAAACTGAAAAATGTTTATTCATTGGGGGCATAAATGTAAATTTCTAAAATCAGTAGATCTTGGAGACTGATCACTGTTACCAAAATACAATCCAAGACTAAAGCAAACGACAAAATGCCAAATCATCATTCACTATAATAAAAAACAGGGACATAGTTCAAACCTTTATTCAAATGTTGTTGCTCTACATCTGTTAATTCAACAGAGGAAATATGAACATTGTAGGAATCATTTATTGAGGTATCAATACACAAAGCAAGGTTTCCACATTGTCTATTTTTTCTATGCTTTCTTCCACCCGCTATATGTTTACCATACCTAAAGGATGATCAGCATTACGTTGATTCTTGGGATTGGGTGAGTGTACATTCTAGGTCTATGGCTGAAGAACCCTCACCTTAGGTGCTACTATAACTACTTTTAGGCTTTTTGAGAATGGATCTAGGCCTTTTTGTTTTGTACACAGATGTTGTAGTATCCAAATTGGAAAATTTAACACTTCTTCTAGAACCAAAAGGCTTACCCTGCTAGTAGTCCCCCATATCTCTATTAAACTTCTGGATTTTATCTTTTGTTTCTCAGGCGACAATAAATCCTTGGTTAACTTGTTGAGACATGTCATATAATAGGTTCCCCTACATAAACCTTGATTTCATCACAAATTGACTTCACTTCCAAAATGACGCCCATTCTTCGGCTAAAGTTTCATCAATATGCCCCACCAATGGTTGAATCCGTATTCTCAAACCCCTAGGGGTGATCTTCTTAGCTTGAGAGGCTTTGAACAATTTTAAATGCCAAACATTTGTGCGAAGTACTGTCATACTTTTAGTTAGCGTGGAAAATAATTGGTTACAAATGTGGACTGGATCACTAATATTTATATCTGCCATGTTCCCACTTGAGTCCACTAAACCAAAAGCCTGCAGGTCATTCTTAAAAGATCCATAATCATATGATTATTCAGCTGTTGTAAATATGAAAATTATTACCAAAAAATCAGCTCAGTATAAGCTATATAGACCAAGCCATATTGCTGTACATTCACAATATGGCATCAAAATAGACCTCACATAATATTTGCCAAAAAACAATATGTACCCACTCCAGTTGTAGTTTAACAAAAGCAAAAACAGAGTCTCAATGAAAAAAATTCATTATAATGCAGCATTAAAAATAATGTAATTAAACAGAATATATAAATAAATAGTTTAAATTATATGCAATGCTTAGCCTAGCTACATGCTGTAACATCAAGCTACAAAAACATATATTTGCATCATAATTTCAAAAATAACAGTGTCCAAATGTCCAAATCAGTCCAAATACGTTGAAACAACTGATAAGATTAAACTCTCACCGCAATCGTGTAACAGATTAAGTGACAAGATTGTTCCCCACCAACATTCGTTACGTAAGATTTCCAAATATCAGCTACAGAATGTGTATCTCCTTCTTCAAAGCAGTCATGGACCAGTTTTTGAAATCCAAAACCAGAAATATTCATTGTCCACAAAGGCCTCTACTTCTACAACGATGATGGGATAACATCTATGTTGATCCCAACACAATTCCGCCCAATGTAGCTGCTCCAAACACGAACCACTATTGTCAGTCAACCCAAAAATACGAAAAACAAAATCAGACACTGAACTGAGCCGCTGTAAGCAATTAGCCCAATCTAGCCGCTCCAAATAAGAACCGGTGTTACCAGTCACTCATAAATCAAAAAAAAAAAAAAAAAAACAAATTCGACACTGGATGAATGCTGCAGTGTATAGCCAACTCGACAGAGTCCGTTCCACCCATATATACGTACTTGATCCATGCTCCACATCAAATCCGGCGAGATGAACAATAACCAAAATTGCAACTAATACTGCTGAATAGTAATCCAAATAGACACTCTCCACCAACTGGGAATGTGCAATACCAAACAAACTAAATGGTGAAACAGCCACAGAGATAAAACATGCTCACTCGAGAGCCAACAGCGAGAACATCAGTACCCAATGTTCACAAAACAGTCTCGCAAGTACGGCTCCCCTAAGGCAGTATTTATAACTATTGCCTAGGATCCATAAGAATTTGGACAAGCCACCAGGGAGGCCAATTGTTTCTGGCAAAGGCTCTGATAGATATTGTAGATATTCTTTTCCCAAAGCAATAATGAAATTAAATGTATGCTGCAATGCAAAAGAAATATGCTTGTTTCTAATACAAGCTTTTGCCTTGTAAAGCAAGGGTTAACTTGACAAGGTTTTGAAATAAATGCTTCTGTGTAATTGCAAGGCTGACAACTTGCTTAAGCAACATGAAAGCAGGTAAGAACAGATAAGTAATAGCGGCTACGTGTTGGACACCTGCGAAAATAAAACATGCTTAGTTTAACTGTAAATATGTTTGTGGGCTAGACATGGCATCCTGTTACAATAATATTTGGAACATACAAAGAAGGAAGTTGATCAACAGGGACTTTCTGTGAGCTTTCAGATGTAGAAATAAATGAAATAAAATACAGACACTTCAAGTGACACAAAGATGACGTGGAGAGACTTTTTGTAAAGTCTTCAGATACAACAAGGAAGAAAATAACCAAGAAGGACATGAAACAGAAATCAATCATGCAAACCACAAGGACATAGGAAAACATCATCTGTTGCTTTGAAAAGATATATAAACTGGACCTTGTTCTCTCTTCTTGGGAGACATCTTAATCAAGGGTGCAATTGAGACAGTTCATGAAAAGCAAAAGACTGCATGCTATAATAGAATTGAAATGATCTCAGACGGTGTACTGTTTGGACAGATTATACTATAATGGAAACGGCAATACAGTGCGAGTCCGGTGATTCTGACATGCGTTTTCTGCAACAATTTAACAGTGGCGAGGCCAGCTCAAATGTGACCTTTTCTATCCATTACCAGCAGTTACTGTTCATTTGTTGCCATAACTTATACGCAAATTCCACAGGTCGACAGATCCAGCACTTCTCTTGGGTCGATTCTGACAATGTTGTTGCATCTGTCCAGCAACATTCTACCATCAATTTGTCTGTCAAAGGACACCGTGTCTTCGAAGTGACTTAAGCCTGATCACCTGTTTGTCATCTACGCAAAATATGGTAAATTCTTCACAGTTATAACATGGATGCCAGTAGAGACAGTTAACTTGACAATGCCCACATATTGTACATATAAATTTACATAATACACTGGACAAAGTCTGGTCTTATTTACAGGCATAGTTTAAAACTTGTGTGTCAGACATGAAGTGTAAATCTGAAATTTTTAATGTTCAGAACATAGATAACAGTTGTGTTTGTAAATGGATAAATGTCTATTATCCATGCATAAAATGTACAGCAATTCAAAAATACTGTTTTTTATGTGGAAGTAATGTTCCAAACGTATGTCTATCTCGTCACAGGAGTCTAGTATGTAAGCCATACCATAAGATATATCGTACTCTGACAAACAATCTGTTTGATTCTAGCACTGAAAAAACATAAAATAAAAAAGACCACCAAGGACTAACGTAAATTTACTTTAATAAAACACAGAACCAAATAACCAAGCACTTTCACCAGACAATCACTGGCTTCTTCAGAGTTATTTGGTATCTACCCTTAAACAATTAAATATAAAAACCATGTGCTCAAAACACAATCAAAAAAGTAATGTCATTAGTTTAATTACCCATAATTTTCTAAAAGAACTACTTTACAAAAAACTTATACTATATTGTTGTAACAATTAAAACTTAAAACATACTCTATATTTATAACAAATCAATAAATATCTTAGATAAATCCAAAAACTCAAACCAGACATGGTCAAAAGTACAACAAAAATACTTTCATAAATGAATTTCAAAAGTAAAACACCTTGTGTTTAAATTTTATTTGCCTTTAACTTTAAAATCAGCATCAAAGAGAAACCATCATTCAAACTGGGGCATTTAGCCTAAGTTGCCAAGTTGTTTCCAAAACGGCAACTTTATTGTTAATATCACCCCCTCTTTCCCTACTGCCAACTCGGTCAATAATGAAGAATACAAATTTTTTGAAGTTGTTACAATTTTTTTGTATGCAAATACAATGCATTATGCTCATCCTTTTTATTAATGCACCTCACATGCTCAGATATCCTATCATGGAGTCTGCGAATAGTTTTACCTACCTAGAAACCATCACAGGATGTACAAGATGCAATACACACAATGTACCTACTGTTACAATTACATTTCCCTGGACAAGGGATAGCATAACTGTAGTCTTTCACACATAGGTAGGGACCATCGTTAATGAACCTACAAAATCTACACATGCCACATTTACTCATCAATGAAACCCTCCTTACATTCTTCGTATCTTCATTTTCCAAAAATGCTTTTTAAGTTCTTCCCTCTACTATACACAATCTGAGTTGCCCCTCCCAAAATTTCTTTTGTGGTGTTACTTAACTCATTACATCCAAGTGACGTCTCCAGGTGCATCTACAGTTACCTCCTACTGCTCCTCTAGGCATCAAATATTGCCTGGTCATATTTGCATTAATAATTCCAAAACCATGCTACATACAAGGTATCAGAATATCTCATCTTAAACCATACATGATGGCAAACACAATTGTATTGATATTTGACCTATGTCAGTGAGTATTTGTTAGAATTGTAAAGTATAATAATGTGAATTTTCCTAAAACTCAGTTTCAACATGTCTCTCTAAAGTTAAAACTTCAGGGTGTGGTGAAGGGGTAAATATACAAATATTTGTACTTCTGACAATATCTGGTTTGAGTTTTTGGATTTATCCAAGATATTTATTGATTTGTTATAAATATAGAATATGTTTTAAGTTTTAAGCGTTACAACAGTATAGTATACATTTTTTGTAAAGTAGTTCTTTTAGAACATTATGGTTAATTAAACTAATGACATTACTTTTTTGATTGGTTTTTGAGCACATGGTTTTTATATTTAATTGTTTAAGGGTGGATACCAAATAACTCTGAAGAAGCCAGTGATGGTCTGGTGAAAGCACTTAGTTATTTGGTTTTGTGTTAAAGTAAATTTACGTTAGTCCTTGGTGGTCTTTTTTATTTTATGTTGATTCTAGCACTACATAAAAATGTTATTTATAATAAATATTGCATATGCACAGAAAGAAAAAGTTCTAACATAGTAATGTGTGCTATTAATATTAACTTTTTAGAGAAAAGGTTCACAGCTTTTCAAAATTTCCCTAGGGACAGTAGTAAGGGACAATAATGCCATTTAGAGGAAGAGACTCAGCATAGCATTCAGACTTTACATAATGACATTTCTGGTTTAACGTAATTAGATAGAGCCCAACAACATTTACTAAGGGCACAAACTACAGAGGTTAATCTGACAAGACAGAAAAAGCCCAACAAGATTTACAAGGGGTACAAAGTACACCAACTGACATTGGAAAGGGTTCAGCAGAAATGACAGTTATTTCTCCTGCTGATATTTATCAATAGTCTTGTTTACTGCAGACTGTGCCTCAGTGGCAAGACAAGAAAGGAATTTTGTTTCAATATGTTGGCATTTAAACTGGTCTACTTCAAATGATGCTTTATTTAAGTTTTTTTTTTTTTTGCATTTGCACATGCCAGTTTGGGTCACAGGGGGATTCGTCGACAGTGTTGGCAAACCCCGAAAACATGCACCAGTACTACGGGAGTTATGGGCATTGATTCCCAAAATGATTTACAGGGAAAGTTTAGTATTGTTAAAATCAAAGCACATAAAAAATGTAATACAGAAGAGGCTACAGGAAATGCTTTGGCAGATGCCGAAGCAAAGCAAGCAGTTGAAACAGGTAAACTCGCATCACTCTTCTAAACACACAGACAAGGTAATGCCAGTTTCCACCATTTAAAAAATTAAAAAACTATCTGAAAATTATCACACAGTAAATAACATGACAGGAAAAAACAATAAATGTTTTGGTCAGGCATGATGGTATGTTAAAGCAATTCCGTCAGACAGTTAATGACATTCTCTGCAAAATGCAGACGCAGCATTAAAATCAGTTTCTGCCAGCCACACAAATACAGACTCCGAGATTAAACATCTCAAACTCCGCCTGGAGCAAGACAAAGCCAGAGTGCTAGACAGTTTAAAAAAAAGTAAGCAGTATTGCAAATGAACACAGGAAATGTACAGAAACAGCTTGCAGACTACAAAAAGCAGCTTAATGCTTTAAAGTCTAAAGATAAAATTAAGCCTAAAGATGTCACAGTTGTTACAGGTACACAACAATGTTGTCTACTGCAGACAATTCCGCAGTGCAATGATGAAACAGGATACAGCCACAGACAGTTAATATACTGTTTTTGGAACAGGTAATACATAGCAAAGGACATGTATGCAAATAACCTGCAAACATCAGGGTACACAGAAAAATGAGGTAAGCCAATAAACAGAAGGAAAGACAAACCACTTGCCTTACTGAAAAGGGCAATTTACAAACACTTACAGTATAATAAAAATGGTAAATTATGACCAGTAGAATATGGAGATAATCCTCCCTATAACCCAGATCATGGCAGAAAATATGCATTAAAGCAATAAATTAACAAAAAAAGTTATGTACTCACCATAATGTTCCATCTGAGTAGATGCATTTCATTTGTCAGCAACCTGTGGGTTTCTGATCCGACACAGATCCGAGCCAGCAGCACACCAAGCAAAAAGATCCGAGCTCCAAGCTCCTCCCCCTACCCATACTACACTGCAACCTCCCTCCAATCCTCAGATCGAGTTTGCCACTCCACACGTGACACCAAACTAAAACCTGAGACACCTGAACCAAGGACAAACATCGAGCTCAGCAGAAATAATCGCCAAGGTAAGGGGTAAGGAGGGAGGGACGGTTGCTGACAAATGAAGTTTACCTACTCAGGTGGAACGTTATGGTGAGTACATAACTTCTTTATCTGAAGTAGTTAACTTCATTTGATCAGCAACCTGTGGGACAGAGTCCCCAGCTACCCGAAATCTTGGGAGGCCCTTAAGAAAGGATATTTCGGAGCACTGCAGAGCCAAAGGAAGCCCTTCCTCTAGACACCAAATCCAGTTTATAATGAGTAATAAAGGTGTGAGAGGGTAGCCGCTGAGCAAATGTCATCCAGGGAAACTCTAGACCAGAATGCGGCAGACGTTGTCACAAAACACGCAGATGAGCATGAACTCCTACTGGTTCTGGTAAACCAAGCTCTCTATATGCTTGTAGGATACAAAGGGAAATTCACCTAGTGAGTCACCTTTGAAACTGGTTTCCCTAAAAAAGGCTTAGCAAAGGAAACAAAAACTTGATCAGATTTACGAAAGACCGCCATCCTGTGTAAATAAAAACGTAACTGCCTGTGAACATCCAGCAAATTAAGTTTGTATTCCCCTTGGTTCTGAAAATTAGGGGGAAAAAACAGGCAAATTAATAGAATGATTAATGTTGGTCTCAGAAGCAACTTTAGGGAGAAAAGACACATTAGTCCTGAGAGACACCCTGTCCTTATGAAACACTAGATATGGGGGTTTCATACAAAGAGCCTGAAGAGCAGACACTCTCCTGGCTGAGGTGATAGCTACCAGAAAAGCAGTCTTCCATGACAAGAATTTTAAGTCAACTGATGCCAAGGGCACGAAAGGAGGTGCAACTAAGGCCTGAAGAACCGAAGTCAGATCCCATAGCAGGGACGGATTCTTAATAGGAGGTCTTTCAAAAAGGTCTTGCAAATTCTGTCAGCAGCGAGAGAGCCTAAACTGTCCCCTACATGGAAGTGAGAAATAGCCGCCAGCTGGACCTTCACTGTGGAAGAGCTGGCTCCTTGCTGGAAAATACGAGACAAAAAGTCTAATACCACTGGGATCGGAGCGGTAAAAGGATCCAGATTTCTCTGTGAAGCCCAAATGGAGAAACATCTCCATTTGCTACAGTAAACTTTCCTGGTAGAGGATTTATGTGCCGCAACCAACATGGATTTAACAGAGGAAGAGATACCGGGAGTCCTAGCAACTAGTGGAACTGGAGCAGCCAAGCTGTGAGCTTCAGGCTGTCCAGATTTGGAGGAAGCATTCCCAAGGGATGACGAATCAGATCCGGAACGGGATCCAAGATCCAGGGTGGAGCTATGAGATGAAACCATAGGCAGGGAAACCAGACTTGACGAGGCCAGAATGGGGCTATGAGGATCATTCTGCTCCCCAACCGACGAGCTTTCTGTAAGAATTTTGTCATGAGCGGGAGATACACATAAAGAAGACCTGGTGGCCAAGCATGAACAAGAGTGTCTCTGGGGGCTTCCCCCATCGGGGGATTAGAGTGAAAAACTCGCTTCACTTTGCGCTGGATGGCAATGCAAAGAGATTGCAGCAAGGCTGACCTGACTTGAGGAAGATCTGTTCCGTTACACAAGGGTTCAGAGACCACTCGTAGGGAGAAAGGATAGTTCTGCTCAATTTGTCTGCCAAAATGTTGGACCGACCCGGAATGTGCGTTGCTATCAGAAAGCGGTTGGCAATCGCCCATTCCCAAACTCTCATGGCTTCTCGACAAAGGGGATAAGACTTGGTTCCCCCCTGTTTGTTGATATACCAGACCACTGACATTATCTGACTGGATCGCAATAGTTCCCAGAGGAAGATGAGCATGAAGAACATGCAATGCTAAAAGGACCGCTCTCATGTCTAGAACATTTATATGCAGAACGGTCTCACTTTGAGTCCACGTGCCTTGAACAGTCCTGCCCGAACAGTGCCCACCCACCCTCGGCGGGAGGTGTCCGTGGTCACCATGGCTTGGGGTTGGGGCACAACAAAGGGACATCCTTACTGCAAATCCCAAGACCGGATCCACCAAGTGAGAGAATTTCTGCACATTCTGCTTAGAGGGATTGGAAAATCTAGAGGCTGATGAAGTATCGACCACTGAACTTGCAACGCCCACTGTAAAATTCTCATATGCAGACGAGCACAAGGGATCAGGTTGATAGCTGCTGCCATGGACCCTAGGGGTCTCGGGACTAATTCTGCTAGAGGTGCAGGAGACTGCAGAAGCGCTATCACATGAAGTGCCAGTCTGTGTAGTCTGGAGTCAAAAATGCCCTGGCCTGAAGAGAATCTATTCTCGCCCCTATAAAGTCTAACACTTGAACAGGTTGAAGGGAAGACTTCCTGAGATTTATGGTGATCCCCAGCCGAGGTGATATGTGGAGAAAGAAATCTCTGGCTAGTAAGAGTAGATGCCTGGTGGGAGCGGTGAGGAGCCAGTCGTCCAGGTACGGGAAGACCTGAATGCTCTGAAGTCTCTGGTGGGCCGCCACAACTGCCATGACCTTGGTGAACACCCTGGGGGCTGTGGTAAGACCGAAGGGTAGGACCCTGAATTGATAATGACTGGCCCCTAGCCGAAAGCAGAGGAACCTCCTGGATCTCCTGTCCATCAGGATATGGTAGCACGCATCCTTGAGGTCTATTGAGCACAACCAGTCTTCCTCCTGCAAGAGGGGCAGGATGGATTAAAGCGTGACCATCTGGAACTTTTCCTTGGCAACGAACAGGTTCATTGTTGATGGGGTCGAGAATCGGCCTTGGGTCCCCCGTCTTTTTTGGAATAGATGCCTGATCCAGACTGGTCTGGGGGCACCTGCTGGATGGCTCTTTTTTCTAGCAGCTTTTGTATTTACAAAGCCGCGGCCTCCCTCTGAGCGGGTGGGACGTCCAGGAGACGCCTTGTGTAAGGGGGCTTGTTTGTGAAGGGAATAGAATAGCCTCTGGATATTATTCAAAGCACCCAGCAGTCTTGTCATGATGGACTCCCATTGGGCTAGGTGCATTGAAAAACACCCCCGGACTGCCTCCAGGGAGGAGCAGTTGGGGCAACCCCTCAGGGCTGCTGCGCGGGTTGATCTGAAAAAGGTTCCTATGACCCAAAGTTCTTCATCCCCCTCTGCCTCTGGGCAGGCGTCCACCTTGTCACCCTCTGCCTCTGGGGGAGGAGTCGTCCTAAGCATTCCGGGACTGCTGAGATTTCCAGAACCACAGCTTCTTTTGCCCTTGCTGGTTCCTGGAAAAGGACCTTTGAGGGTTAGAGACTGACTGCCGACAACATTTTCCCGTCTTTCTTGCTCTGGACAAGCGTATTGCGGACAGTCATCCCGAACAGGGTCGAACCAAAAAAAGGGTGCGTTAGCGAAGGATGCCTTGAAGGGTTCCGAGAAATCGCAAAGACGGAGCCAGGACTGATGCCTTAAGGAGATATTGGACCCACTAGCCCTAGTGGCTCCCTCAGTGGCGTGAGAGAGTAGAAGCATGGACGTATTGGACACAGACTTGAGAGTGGCCATACGAGCCGAGAAAGTCTATTTATCCTCAGCTGACATGGACTCCGGTGGAGACTCAGTATGCTCTTTCACAAGGTCCCGCTGCAGTCGAATTACGTGGGCCAAGTAATTCAGCGTCCTTATAGTAAAGGTAGCTGAAGCAAATGTCCGCTTTCCAAGATGGTCCCATCGCCCTGGACTCCTTGTATTGGGGGGTGGACCGAGGAACTTTCCTGGGTGAGTTCCTTTTTTGTGGTCGCCGCCACCACCATGGCATCAACCAGGGAACCTTCGCTCCAAGAAGCTCTATCTGATGGGGCGCTCAATATTTTGTCGGGCCTTTTGGGTATTGGCTCCATTGTCCGGCTCCTTCCAAGCTCTGGTGGTGATATGGTCCACCAGAGGGTCGGTTGGGGGGGGGAGGGGGAGACACCCAAGAGGTAGATGGACCTGTGTTGAACGCTTCCACGAATACCGACTCGTCAGAGTAAGGTTTTTGGGCAGACCGCCCCACCACCCCTCTGGCGAAGGATTTACATTATGTCTCTGAAGGAGACGTCTTCAGGGGGTGATTTGGGGGAACCTTCCCCTTCCTCCAAGTCGGTATCCTCAGTGAGGGACTCGGGTGTGGGGGGTCCAAGTGCCTCCTTTTACACTGGCATTTGTGAGGAACCTCCTTGGGTAAACTCTATGGGGAGGCCTCACAAATGGTTTCATGTTCCTCCAGGGGAACTGGCTGGGGCGCAGTAGACACAGGCTGTCCCTGGGGGGACTGGATGATGGTAGACAAGCGCAACTGCGAGGGAGAAGGGATGGACCCCGAGGAAAGAGCGAGGGGTCTCTATCCTTCAGAGAGAACCCTCTTCCACAACGAATGCCAAAGGAGAACCGGCTTCTCTGAAACTGGTGGTGAGGGTAGCCTCGACCCTCGGATCAGACAAAGGGATCGGAGCCGAAGTTGGAATGGCCGGACCCAACGGACGGTATGCCTCGACCGCAACGGAGCCGATGACACACTCATCCCCTCGGATCCGACACCCAACTCTCAGCTCCAAGAGCTCAGATCTGAAAGCAGATCTGACAGACTCGAGGGCATGGCTAGTGTCAAGGCCAAAGGTACCATAGGCGCCGACCCCCCCGACTCCAGGGCTCCTCGGATTCATAGACTCTGAAATCCGATGGTGGATCGGACAAGGAGCTATCAGGGTGAAAATCGGAGCAGAGCACCCCGCACTAGGGGGGGGGGGTTAGCAACACTCCCATCTACAGTTGAGTTTGTAGAAACCTTCAACATCATCCAATCCATGTCTGCTTCAGAGATGCTCAGAGACTATCTCGAGGACGCCACTGACACCGGCCGGAAAGGCCGACACGAAGACTACCTCGAGGGTGGTCTAGCCTCCTCCTCCGGCTCCGGAGAAAAACATGGTGAATGGAGCAGAGGAGAGGATGGCCTAGTAACTTTAACAGGAGACAAAATCACCTTAGCGGGAGGGGCCGTTGGATCCAACTCAGCCTGCCGCTTGCGGCCCTTCTCTCTGTCTCTATCTTTTTCCTTTTCTGTTTGTCTCTCTGTCCCCCTATCTTTTTCTTTTTCTGTTCGTCTCTCTGTCTCCCTGTGTTTGCCTTTCATTCTCTCCATCTTGGCCTCTCTCTCCCCCTGTGGCAAGGTGAGTCCCGGACAGGGGAGGAGGGCCAGAAGGCTGGACATACACAGCCGTGGCTGGCGAAGAAGCTGTGGAAGAAGCGGCAGCAGAAGTTGATTCTGTGGGTAGAAAACCCGCCAGAATCAACTTGTTCCTGCGATCCCGCAGAGCTCGGGGGTTGAAGGCCACACAGATTTTGCAGCCGGACGACAAATGAGGCACCCCCAAGCAAACTACACACAGAGTGTGACCGTCGGCTGGCGACAGCTTGTGGCCACACTCTGTGTGCTTAAGTCACTTTCTGACTTTCCTACATAGTAAACGCACACTGGCGGGTAGGGGGCCTACACTGACAGAAAGTTAACAACTTTCTAACTTATAAAGCGCAAATATCTAGTGAGGAAGGAAACCCGTAATGAGAGAGAAACTAATAGCTATCTATAGATATATCAAAGGGACACACACAGACCAATAAATTTCGAAAAACCCTGACAAACTTGCCCGGCGATCAAAAATCACGTGCTGGCAAAGCCGCGGCAAATGAGATCTGGGGATTGGAAGGAGGTTGCAGTGTAGTATGGGTAGGGGGGAGGAGCTCGGATTGGTTTGCTTGGTATGCTGTCGGATCTGAAACCCACAGGTTGCTGATCAAATGAAGTTAACTACTTCAGATCACAGGTTATCAGTTGGCAGCAAAGTACAGGGATTTTTTAAAGCAATGGAAGACAATGTTAATACACAAAACTCAATGTTAATTAAACTAGGGAGACAGGAAAAGACAGAAAAATAAATATTACTTTACTGGTTTAATCAGCCAAGATGGATTCAGAATAAACAATCACAGAAATAACCTACAGACATACAGACACAGAGTAAAGTTAATACAAATACAATGTAAAGTTAAAGTTAATACAGATACAGTAAATACATTTAAGTAATGCAAATGGTGTATGGAAAACAATACAATTAAATGCTGGGTATTGTAAGTCCACATCTATGTCTAGAAATGCAGTAACATTTAAGGCAGTACTTATGGCAAATCCTAATTGAAAAAAACGATAGGGTCAAAATCCCACATTTAAAGTACAGTATATCTCCAAAGGCAGCTTATGCATACAGCAAACAGGATCAATATTGGTAAAAACACTGACTGTAACGTCACATTTTCAAAGGATAACAGCAAACAGACATACTTTTATAAACAAACTAGTACAGCAAGGAAGTACAGTTTTGTACCTACCATAAATGTAGATGTTCGAGTGTTCACACTGCTGCAGTCATTACAGTTGGGTTATCCTGCCGTCAGGTGGTCCCGCAGTCGGACAGAGTTCCAAAGTCTTGGTCCGGCGTCAGATGCTGTCGCTTCTTCCCTGACGTCAGTGCACCAGGGGTATATAAGATGCATCCAATGCCATTTTCTTCAGTTTTTCTTGCCCCAGATGTCAGGTGCCCCCAAGTAGGTAGGCAATACATATTGCTAATCAAAAATATACAATAAAAACAATACCTTCAGTTACCAGCAAATACACCCCAAAGGTTGTATAGGATAGAAAGGTATAGATAAGCCCAGCTAGTTCAGAAGGGATGGAGGGAGGGTAACCTGGACTGTAGCACTGTGAACACTCGAACATCTACATTTATGGTGGGCACAAAACTGTACTATGTTCATCGTGTTACACTGCTGCAGTCATTACAGTTGGGTAGAATCCCAAAGCTGAGGCTGGGTGGCTGGTCTATAAAGAGTTAGGATTGGCTATGAGGCCCTGCAGAACTGCAGTGGCAAATCCTGCTCTGGATTTAGAGTAAAGAGGCAGGTGGTAATGCTTGGTAAAGGTGTGCACTGAACTCCAAGTTGCAGCCTCTAAAATTTCCTTGGTAAGTACTCCTCTGAGAAAGGCTGTTGAAGTGGCCGTTGCCCTGGTGGAATGTGGTCTAATGTTATTTGGGACTGATTTTCCATGCTGTGTGTAGCAGTACTGAATACAGTGTCCTATCCATTTGGATATAGTCTGCTTTGAGATAGCCTTGCCATGTGATCCTGCAGCATATGCTACAAACAGTTGCTCAGTTTTCCTGAAAGCCTTTGTTTTGTCAAAGTAGAAGCGCAGCTGCCTGTGTATGTCCAAAGAATGCAGAAGTTTCTCCTCTTTATTCTGGGGGTTTGGATAAAAAGTTGGCAAATGGATGGTTTGGTTAAGAGCCACACTAGATACCACCTTTGGCATAAAGGTAGGGTTTGTCCTTAAAGGGATCCTGATGAAAAATTATAAAAAAGGTTCCACTGCCATTAATGCCTGTAGCTCTGAGACTCTTTGTGCTGAAGTTACTGCCAGGAGCAGAGCTGTTTTCCATGATAAATTTTTAGATCGGCTGTACTAGCTGGCTCAAAAGGTGGTAGGGTCAGTTTTTCCAAAACAAAATGGAGGTCCCAAGTTGGTGTTGGTGCTCTCCGGGGCGGTCTTATGTTTTTAGCCCCTCTGAGGTACTGCTTTAGCAAGGGATGAGAGAATAAAGGAGGCTCCATGTTGTAATGTGCTGAAATGGCAGAGGCATGGATCTTAATTGATGAGAAGGATAGGCCTCTGTCCAGCATCTCAGTTAAGTATTGTAAAATCTGAGGAATGTTTGGAACAAGAGGGTCAAGGCTTTGAGCCTGGTTCCAGGCACAGAATCTCTTCCATTTTTCTGAGTTAGCTTTCCTGGTGCTAGGCCTCCTGGCCTCCAATATGACATCCATAACAGCTTTAGAGAGAAGTGTTGTCTGTTTGACTAATGTATCTGCCCTGCAGCCAGGTTTAGGGTTTTGAGCTGACCGTGCAGGATCTGACTGTTTTGTTGAGTCAGAAGGTGTGGAATTTTAGGCAAAATCCATGGTGGGCCTTGAGCCAAGTTCCTTAAGATAGGGTACCAGTGCTGGCGTGGCCAGTCTGGAGCAATCAGGATCATCTGTGTTTTTTCTTGTCTGGCTTTTAGGAGTACCTTTGAAAGGAGAGGCAGTGGCAGGAAGGCATAAGCTTTTAGGTTTTTCCAGCTGAACAGAAGAGCATCCACTTTCCATGCTTGTTTGTGACGAGTCCTTGTGCAGAATTTTTGTGGTTGGCAATTCAGTGGGGAGGCAAAAAGATCTATGTCTGGGCATCCCCACTTTTGCGTTACCATGCTGAAGATTTGTGGCTTCAATTTCCATTTGTCAGGGTCCATGACATTTCTGCTTAGAGCGTCTGCCAGAGTATTTTTCTTTCCCAGCAGGAATTGTGCTTGCAGGTGAACGTGATACGTTAGAGCTGTGTTCCACAAGGTCATGGCTTGCCTGCATAGGGGATAAGAATGAGTGCCCCCTTGCCTGTTTATTTACCACATTACTGTGGTGTTGTCTATCTTTAGTAGGAATTGTTCTGGATGTAGAAGGTCCTTGAAAGCTGTTAGGGCAACATCTCTTTTTGACTGATGTGAAGATGCATCTTGTCTGTGGTCCACTTGCCCTGAATGCATTTTCCTGCCATGTGTGCTCCCCAGGCGTAATCCAAAGCATCTGTTAGTTTGCGCCTGGCTGTGGGCTCGGTAAAAGGCTGACCCTTGTTTAGGTGACATGCCTGTGCCCACCATCGAAACTCCTGTTGTAGGCAGGGAATCATTGTATTACTGCTTCTAAACTGTGAGAGTGTGGAGTCCAAACACTTTTCAGGTACCATTGTAATTTCCTCATATGTAATCTGGCATATGGTATTAGTAGTATGCAGGATGCCATGAATCCCAGGGCCTGCAGAATTTTTCTTACAGGGAGATGGGACTTTCTTGCCAGCAATTGAACATATTGAGTTAGTTGAACTTGTTTGTCTGGCGTGAGGTAAACCATTTGGGCCGTTGTATTTAAGCTGGCACCCAGGAATATAATCTGTTGCGAGGGCACTAGTTTTAACTTCTTTTCGTTTACTGTGTACCCTAGAGAAATTAGCAACCTTTTTACAAACGCCAGATGCTGTAGAAGAATGTCCTTTGTCTCTGCTTGAATGAGGCAGTCGTCCAGGTATGGATATATTTGAATTCCTTTTTGTCTGCAAAATGCAATTATTGGTGCCAGGAACTTTGTGAAGACCCTGGGCACAGTAGATAAACCAAAGGGCAGTGCAGAAAATTGGTAGTGCATTGCACCAGCTTTGAATCTGAGGTATCTTCTGCAATTTTGTCTGATAGGGATATGCAGGTATGCCTCTGAGGTCCAGAGTAACAAGCCAAGCCTTCTTGCCCAGCATGGGTAGAAGCTGCTGTAATGTCAACATTTTGAATTTCGGAATATCCAGGCAAGTATTCAGAATTGAAAGGTCTAGTATGGGCCTCCAGGCCTTGTCCTTTCTGGGGACCAGGAAGAGTCTTATCCTTGTCCTTGTTCCTGTTGTGGTACTTTCTGAATAGCTCTCATGTCCATGAGGGCTGAAATTTTTTTGTGCCTCTGCCCATTGATTTTGTGGCAGGTCTGGCATTCCTTTTAGCCTTGGTAAAGTATGAAAGTGGAATCTGTAACCTTGAGATACAATATTCAGGACCCATTTGTCTTGGGTGACTGTTTGCCAGTTTTGAGAAAAAAGTGCTAGTTTTCCCCCTAAGGGAGCTTCCAAAAGGGACGTGCTTGGTGTACAAAGGGGAAAGTCATTGTGACCGTTTCCTGTAAGGTTGAGACTTGTCCTCACCACCTTTCGGGGTCGCGGTGCCCCACTGTTGTCTGCCTGAGCCTTGGGGTTGAGATCTGCCTCTTGGGTGTCTGTATCTGCCTCTCTGTGGCCTGTCTGACACTGGAAAGGACCAATTCTTTGTTGGCCAATTTCTGCTAAACAGAGGTGGCTGAACCTGTAAGAAATCCTTGACTGTTTGCATAGATTTAGCTTTATCCTCCATTTTCTTTAACACCTCTTCTGCCTTAACATCAAACAAAGTATCATGCTGTAAAGGAGCATCCAATAATTTTGCCTTAACATGATCAGGTAAACTTTGTTTTTTTAACCAAGCACGTCTTCGAATCACAGAAACTGTAACTGCGGCTCTACAAGAGGCCTCTAAAGAATCAAAACCACATTGCAGAGTATGTTTTCCCACCTGTTCAACTGCATACAATAAAATCCTGCATTTCTTTACAATCAGGAGCTTCTGAGCCTGCAAGCATTTTCTGTTTTAACTGAGCCATTAAATATTGTTGGTATTTAAGCATGTGAAACTGGCAATTTAAAGCTCTTACTGCTAAAGTTGCAGAACTGTATACTTTCTTCCCCCATCTAGCCAAAGCTCTGGAATCTCTGTCAGAGGGTACTGGATTTTTTTGCAATGGAAGCCTTAACCCATTTTGGACCCTAGGAAATAGTTTCTGGATCAGCAGAAGGGTTTTTGTAAAGAAACTTGTGATAGTCAGGGACTCTATAATACCTATCCGGCTTGGCTGGAGCAGGGGGCAGAGAGTCAGGAGATAAGCTGGATTCAGAGAACACATCAACCAACAATATCTAGCACAGGCAGAATAGCTAGGGGCCTGTGTTAAGGCAATAAGAGGAAATCCCTGAGCCTTTTCTTGGATTCTGAGTAATCCTGGCTTTCCCAATGGAAATGCTCCCTTATGGTATGTAAAGTTTCCCCAAAAGAATAATCCTCAGGAGGAGAGGATGAAGGGATAGATTCTTCAGAGTCCTCATAGGGGGGTAGAGAGTATCACTGGTCTGAAGAGGAAGCAGAGGAAATGGAAACCTGATAAGAGGAGTCATAGTCTGTATCCTGCCTAGGCCTTTTCTCAGGAGGGGGGATGGGTACCCCTGATTAGAGTAATGAGGTCTTCGGCCATTTTAAGCATCTGTTTCTTAGGCATGGACTACTGTCCAGGAGAATGCTGTACTTGTTTCTTTGTCTTTAATGGTACCTTTGTCTTGGCTGTTGTTCTAATGGTAGGTTGTGAAGGTCTGAAAACAACCTCAGAAGCCGATGCCTGCTCAGCAGCTCCGGACCCATCTGAGGGATTAGTTTCCGTAGGCCCAATACCTTGAGTTTCCAGAGGCCTAGATGTCTCCACGTGGGAGTCGGAAGCAGCCTGTGGCTCTGAGGTAGCGGGTGTCGGGGGCTGCGAAGGCGCCTCACTGAGAACCGGCGAACCAGCGACTGGCCTAGAAGAGGGTTCGTCTTCGGTTTTGGACCTCGGATGCCTGTCTTTATCCTTGCCTTTGCGTTTTTCCGGTATTGAGGTAGTCGGCTGATCTGACGGCATCGTATGATTGAACCTTCGGGCAAAGTAATGCAAAGCAAAATCAAAACGTCTTTTTATAGTAAGTTTGTTAAATCTAGCACAAAACCGACAACTAGTGACGTCGTGATCAGGGCCTAGGCATGGAAAACAGTAAGAGTGGAAGTCCTTATGAGGTATTTGCTTCCCACAAGAAATACAATTATTAACTTTTTCTGACATCTGTCTGAGGCAAGAAAAAAGTTTACCCAACGGGGTACTTAGCTTTATTGAAGACTTCGGATCTGAAATTCGACTTTGAAAATCTCAGGAGTCAGCCGATCGGCACTTGTGAACTGCTTCTGCTTCGGGCACCACGCGGCAAGAAAGACTGAAGAAAATGGCATCGGATGCATCTTATATACCCCTGGCGCACTGACGTCAGGGAAGAAGCGACAGCAACCAACGCTGGACCAAGACTTTGGAACTCGGGCAGACTGCTGGACCGCGTGACGGCAGGATAACCCAACTGTAATGACTGCAGCAGTGTAACACGATGATCATCATCATTAGTCAGACTGGTGTAACTGCCATCCTGGAAATAATACACAGAAATACATACACAGGTAGTAAAGTACAGAGTAATTAAAAACTTAATAAAACCTTAGACAAACAGCATTTTTCAGCCAACAAAAATCCAAGCAAAGGGAGCACACCATGTTGGTTCATAGAAATCAGCGTAAGTTAATAACAGCAAACAGTGTCAGTACAGTAACAGTCTGTTAACAGTCTTAAAAAAGCAATAGTCTTTTTAAATTTGTTTCTATAATAGCAATCTATGGACAGGACAAGGCAATCTAAATAAATGTACATACAAAAGCAGATGCAAATAAAACAGTTGCAAAGAAAAAATGGGGAGAGATACTCAGATATAATAGATCACGAGAACATGGACATCATGATTTATACCTGATTTCAATACATTTTTGGCCATGCAAAATTTGTTTGCCAAGGCACCCAAGTCAAATTGTAGGGTTTTTAGCCACATTCCTTACAGAGGGGAAATGCCATTACATGCAGTCCCTGTAGAGGTTACACATACAGTATTTATGTTTTAAGAATCTTGTAAAAATAGAGTTGTAAAACAAGCAGCCATAAAAAAAACATTTACAGTTGATGAAAACAGAAAGTGGAATACTCTGTTTTCAAAAGAAAGGGACAGTCAGGGTTGCTAATTTACACCAACTCTGGTCATGTGAAAGGCTTGAGTACAAAATAAAAACAGCATGGGAGTTAACACATAATACTTCTTTTAAGGAAGAGATGAAAGAGGAGGAATTCTTTATGCAGTTCCAATAATGAGAATTACTTACATTACCAGAGGACATGGTAAAAAAAAAAATCACCAGAAAAAGAGGGAGGTTCATGACAGTTTTCCAAAATAGGGAAATATTTTAAAACAGCTGGACATAGGAAATGGTGTTATTCTAGGAGCTGAAAATTTTCAGTGGTATGGTGCCACTAAGGCAATATAAAAAGTTACAAAGTTAATAAAAGTTTTAGCAAATGCAACTTCTGGAACTATCTTAAATATAACAGAATAAACTGTTAATAAAACTGTTAAACAAGCAACTGTTAACAATGAAAAAAGGCTATTAAATACAGAGGATCACATTTTCCTGTAAATTGCTTTTTTTGCATTTTTTCCTCGATAATTAAAAAAGGAGGGAATGGATAGATATTGTAAATATTCTTTTCCCAAAGAAATAATGTAATTAAATGTATGCTGCAATGCAAAATAATATGCTTGTTTCTAATAGAAGGTTTTGCCTTGTAAAGCAAGAGTTAACTTGACAAGATTTTGAAAAAAGAAGTTATGTACCTACCATAACGTTCCATGTTAGTTGTCTTCTTGCCTTCTTTCTCGCTGGTTCGGTTCGTAGCCGATCCTCGGCTCCAACTCGGCCATCTTCAAAAGCTCGAGAGCTGCTTACTGGCTCGAGGCCCCTTATATCCCATGATGCCTGGCGCTAGATACCCAGATCTCGTTTGGTAAGTCTGACTGCAGACATGACATAAAAAAGGAATCCTATCCTAGAATGTATAAATCCTACTGGAGAGACTACTAGTCAGAAAGGAATAGCCAGAGAAGACTCAGCCAGTGAAAAATCAAGAGGAACTCTTCTCGGTCCACTAGGATAGGGGGATGGAGGGTGGGACGCAAGAAAGAAGGTGAGAAAAAGACAACTAACATGGAACGTTATGGTAGGTACATAACTTCTTTATGTTAAGTTGTCTATCTCACCTTCATTCTTGCTGATTGGGACAGCGTCTCTAGCACCTAAAGGCCTGGGTGGCTCATCGGAAAAGACTCTTCAGAACAGTAGAACCAAAATCAGCTGTGCTCCTGGAAACCAAATCCAACTTGTAATGCGAAATGAAAGTATGTGGGTTGGCCCACGTAGCCGCAGCACAAATAGATTCCATGGGCAACCTAGCCTGAAAGGCCACCGAAGTGGCTAAAGCTTTGGTGGAGTGACCTTTTGGTTTAACTGGCAATTATTTATTCCTCAGTTGACATATGAATGTGATGATAGAAGTCAACCACCTGGAAAAGGTTACTTTGGAGACTGGAAGACCTTGTTTACTGACTGCATAAGACAGGAAAAGTTGGTCCAATTTTCTAATGTCCTTAGTTCTATGCAAATAAAAGCGTAGCTGCCTGCGAACATCTAACTGATGCAACTTATATTCCGCCCTGTGGGAGTGGTTAGGAAAAAACACAGGAAGGTCTATGGACTGATTCAGGTTACTCCCTGAAGAGACCTTGGGAAGGAAGGAAGGATTAGTCCTAAGAGCAACCCTGTCATTGCAGAACACGAAGTATGGGGGATGGATAGAAAGAGCCTGGAGTTCCGAAACTCTTTTGGCTGAAGTAATAGCTACCAGAAAAAGGGTTTTCCAAGATAAGAACTTCAAGGAACAAGAAGCTGCAGGTTCGAAAGGGGGCAAAATTAGAGAAGCTAAAATCAAATTTAGATCCCACGGTGGTGGAGGATCTCTCACTGGGGGCCTGAGCAGAGTGGTTCCTTTGAGAAAGGCTTTACATAGCGTATGAGACATGATATTTTTTTCTGACAGGCCAATGTGAAAATTTGAAATTGCAGCTAACTGAACTCTAATTGTAACGGAAGTGGACCCAGCATGGAAGGTTCCGCAAGAAATTCCAAAAGTGTGTACAGGGGCTGAAAAGGGATCTATACTTTTAGCCTCTGCCTGGGAAGAAAAACGTTTCCACTTACTAGCATAAGTTTTTCCTAGTCGTAGACTTGTGTGATGACAAAATGATTTTGCGCAAAGAGGGGGAGATATCTGGAAGCCTGGCTAAAGTTGGAAGTGGAGCAACCAAGCCGTGAGCTGGAGAGAGCATAGGGATTGGTGCAGCCCTCCCGACTGATGAATCAGGAGGTCTGGAACTAGGTCCAGAGTCCAAGGCTGCTCGAGAAGATGGCGATGCAGGAACGGGAACCATATTTATCAAGGCCAGTAAGGAGCAATGAGGATCATTTTGCAGCCCAATACGGTAGCTTTCTGAATTAGCTTCTGGATTAGGGGAAAAGGAGGGAATGCATAAAGTCATCCCTGAGGCCAATTGTGGACTAGGGCGTCTCTGGGGGAATGCCCGGGAACTGGAAGGAGAGAAGAAATTGCTGCACTTGCTGCTGAAGGGAGTTGCAAAAAGTTCACAGCAAGGTTGGCCCCATTTGCGGAAGATTTGGTCCGCAACTACCTGGTTCAGAGACCACTCGTGAGGCATGAGAATTGCTCTGCTCAGCCTGTCTGCTATGACATTGGACCTCCCAGGGATGTGCGTTGCAATCAGACACCGTTGGGAAGAGATCGCCCACTGCCAGAGTTGGAGTACTTCTCGACATAGGGGGTAGGACCTGGTTCCGCCCTGCTTGTTGATGTACCACACTACAGACATATTGCCCGTTTGAATTGCAATGGTCCCAGGAGGAAGAGTCCTGAAGAGCTTGCAATGCTAAAAGCACGGCCCTCATCTCCAAGACATGTATATGCAGATGGTACTCGTGAGGTTGCCAGGTGCCTTGGACTGTTCTGCCCTGATTATGCCTCCCCCACCCGATCAGGGAGGCGTCCGTGGTCACCGTAGCAACTGGGGGGGGAGTACAAATGGTCTGCCATGGGGCACTGATGTGGAGACCATCCACCACGCAAGGTGCTTCTTGCATGCTTGTGTGATCATAATCATGTAAGACATGGGAAGCTGCTGGAAGGACCACTGGGTGAAAAGAAGCCACTGGAGAATCCTGATGTGAAAACAAGCTAGAGGGACATGTATGATCGCTGCTGCCATGAGACCCAGAGTTTGAAGGACAAACCTGGCTTGAATTTTTTTGTATGCTAATAAAATCTTCACATGCTGGCGAATCACTAATACCCGGTCTGGTGGGAGGCTCGCTGAAATGTCTTTGGTATTTAAATTTGTGCCTATAAAGATGATAGATAGACAGGGTGACAATGAAGACTTTTCGAAATTTATTGTGATACCTAGCCTGGAGCAAGGTGTCGATAGTGCAGTCTCTGGCTCGCAGAAGGTGACGCCTGGTGGTAGCAGTGAGGAGCCAGTCTAGATATGGAAATACCTGGAATCCTTGCCATCTCAGGTGAGCGGTAACTACTGCCATACATTTGGTGAACACACTGGGGGTTGTGGTGAGACCAAAGGGCAGAGCTCTGAACTGATAATGACTGGCTCCCAGCCAGAAGCGAAGGAATCTTCTGGAGCGTCTGTCCATTTTGATGTGGTAGTACGCGTCCTGAAGATCTATAGAGCACATCCAATTGTCCTGACCCAGGAAGGGCAAAAATGGACTGTAGCGTGACCATCCGGAACTTCATTCTTTGTACAGACCTGTTCAGTCTGCTGAGATCCAGAATAGGTCTCCAGTCCTCTGTCTTTTTTGGTACCAAAAAGAACCTTGAGTAAATTCCGGATCCTTGTTGGTCTGCTGGGACTTGCTGGATGGCCATTTTTCTTAGCAGTTTTGAGACTTCTTGAACTGCTTGGTCCCTTAGATTGGGTGGAATGGCTGGAAGGGACTTGTTTGACCTTAAGGGGGTGCAAGCAAAGGGAATTCGGTAGCCTCCGGATATAACGGACTGTACCCATTTGTCTTGTGTTATGTCTTGCCAGGCTCTTGGGTACAGCGATAATCTTCCCCCGACTGCCTCCAGAGGTGGGCAGTCGGGCAACCCTTCAGGGATGCTGGAATGGCTTCTCAGAGAAGGATTCTCTGCTGCCCTGATTTTGCGGACCCCCTCTGCCCCGAAGGCGGCATCTATTATTGTTCCCTCCTCTGCCCCTGGATGGGAACTCACCACGTGTGTCTGGCAAGGCTCCCTGGGATTTCCAGAACCACATCTTTCCACTCTTCTGACCCTTGGGAAATGGACTGGAAGGAGTGGAAAAACGGACTCCTACGGCAGAAAGAGTCTTGCCTTCCTGCTCACACCTGGTAAGGGTATCCTTCACCTGTGATCCAAAGAGAGGAACCATCAAAAGGTGTGTTGATGAAAGACTCTCTGAAAGGTTCCGCAAAGTTACATAGCCGCATCCAAGCATGCCTCCTTAGGGCAACGCCTGTGCCTGCGGCTCTACTTGTACCATCGGCTACATATGAAATGAGCCTCATGGAGGAGTTTACCACTGAATTAAGAGTCGCTAGCTGGGAGGCTGCCTTAGCCTGGGCCCCCTGTCAGCTGATGGATCTTGGAGGGTATCTCCAAGCTCTTTCAGGAGATCCCTCTGAAGACAGGTAAATTGGCACAGGTAATTCAGGGACCTCATGGAAAAGGTCGCTGAAGAGAACATCTGCTTCCCATATCTGTCCATCATGCTGGACTCCTTGTTAGGGGGATGGATAGATGAAGTTTCTGCCAACTCCTTCTTTGTGGCCACCACTACCACCATGGCATCAACAGGGACACCTTTGGTCAAGAACTGTTTGTCCTGTGGTGCAGTAATGAATTTGGCAGGTCTTCTAGGGGTTGTTTCCACTGTGTCTGGAGCTGACCACGCCTTCCGAGCCACCACAGACATCAGTGGATCGAAAGGTGGAGACACCCAGGAGGTGGAAGGTCGGGATCCAAATGCGTCCAGGAATACAGACTCATCCTTGGAAGGGCTTAGGGCAGTCCAGTTCCCCCTCTGCCTAAGCATCTCAAGGATGTCTGAGAAGGAGACATCTTCAGAGGGGGATCTTGGGGATCCTTCTGACTCCTCTAAGTCGGTATCTGATGTGACAGTCTCAGGCGAGTCAACATGCTTCCTCCTGCATTTCCTCTTGTGAGGTAGCTCCTCTGAATGATCAGGGGAGATCTCGGAAGATGAGGGTACACCCAAAAGGGTGTCCTGGAGCACTGGATCCCCATGCTTGGGGTCTGGAAGAGGCTGACGCAGGCACCCTAGGGGGAGAAGCCGATGGGGTCGATTGTGGGACTGACTCGGGGGGCCAGTACACCATCACCTCGAAGGCGTCCCTGCCCGGATGCAGAGAAGGTTCCGCTTCTGAAGAAACCAGAACCCCTCTCTGCACTGAGGGGGATGGCTTCAAGGCAGATATGGGAGCCGAGCTCACCTGAGCCCAAGCCCCGAGGGGGAGAGCGGGGTCGAACAAGGGTCCGATGCAACTCGCCCCCTCGGAGCCGATGAGGGAGTCTTGGCACCCAGATCCCTCCAGGGACGGTACCATGGAAGGGATCGGAGGGGACGGTACCATGGAAGGGATCGGAGCTGACGGAACCGAAGGAGAAGGTATCGGAGCCGACGGTTCCACGACTTGAACCCCAATGAACTCCGGCTCCAAGCTCATGAGTCGGAGGAGGAATATTTACAGACGTGGACGGAGCAGACACCTGATGAGGGGGGGCTGGACAACATTTTGGCTAGGGCCTGCGATTTTAGCAGCCTACTGACCACTCTTTCCAAGTCATGGTCAGAAAGTCTTGAGGACCGAGAAGAGTGGGATGAGCGATGACTACGCTCCAACTGGAGCAGAGGCAATTTCGGAGCCGAATGTGTCGACTCCAGAAAATGAGACATGAATCTTTTTCGACTCTCAGACGGCTTCAAAGAACGTGTCGGAGCCGACTGGGAGGGAGGAACATCGGTTCCAGCTGGAGCAGAGACGTATGGTATGGCTTCACCCAACAACGGCTCTGAACTGGGAGCCGAAGGTTTAGGTGGCCTGGAAGATTTCACGGGCTGAGCCTTCGCAGGTGAATCTTGGGGCTTAAGCAAACCCCTCAGGATCAATTTGTTTTTGCGCTCCTGCAGGACTCTTGGACTGAAATGGCAAATCGAGCAAGAGTCCTGCAGGTGCACGGCACTCAGACAATAAACACAAGTGTGACCATCTGTCAGAGACATCTTCTGACAGCATGAGTCATACTTCTTGAATCTGGACGGCTTAGGATCCTTGGACATCCTGGAGGAAAACGAAGGACAAGAAACACAGACAGGTTAAAGTACTAACCACTAAAAATTGTAGACTACAGCTACCACAACCAAAAACTACAAGCAGTACTACAAACACTATAGATGACTATCACTAAACACTAACAGTGATACTAAGGGGTAAAAAAAAAATATATATATATATATATATATATATATATATATATATATATATATTTTTTTTTTTTTTTTAAAGGAGATAGAGAAAAAAGGTTATCCTCTAAAATGGAAAAACCTTTCTGAGGTAAGGAAAGGGAGAGAAGGGGGGAGGGGAAACTAACAAACAAGTTTCTTGAGAAGTAATCAGGATTTGGAGAAAACTAACTACAATAACAGTTTATCTAACGACTAATTCTACACTAAAAAACTAACAGTTTTGTGACAAGAAAAATACAATAATAAAGTTTTATACGACCTGAGCCAGCAGAACAACCTCGCAGCAGAAGCGGCAAATGAGATCTGGGTATCTAGCGCCAGGCATCATGGGATATAGGGGGCCTCGAGCCAGTAAGCAGCTCTCGAGCTTTTGAAGATGGCCGAGTCGGAGCCGAGGATCGGCTCCGAACCCAACCAGCAAGAATGAAGGCGAGATAGACAACTTAACATTAAATGTTTCTGTGTAATTGCAAGGCTGACAGCTTGCTTAAGCAAGCATGAAAGCAGTTAAAAATAGATAAGTAATAACGGCTATGTGTCTGACACCTGCGAAAATAAAACATGCTTAGTTAGTCTAACTGTAAATATGTTCGTGGGCTAGACATGGCATCCTGTTACAATAATATTTGTAACATACAAAGGAAGTTGATTAACTGCAACTTTCTTTGAGCTTTCAGATGCAGAAATAAATTAAATAAAATACAGACACTTCAAGTGACGCAAAGATGACGTGGAGACTTTTTTTGTAAAGTCTTCAGATGCAACAAGGAAGAAAATAACCAAAGGAGGAAATGAAACCAAAATCAATCATGCAAACCACAAGGACATTGGAAAACAACATCTGCTGCTTTAAAAGATATATAAACTGAACATTGTTCTCTCTTTTTGGGAGACATCTTAATCAAGGGTGCAACTGAGACAGTTCATGAAAAGCAAAAGACTGCATGTTATAATAGAACTGAAATGATCTCAGACAATGAAACTGTTTGGACAGATTAAACTACAACAGAAACAGCAGTAGAGTGCAAGTCTGGTGATTCTGACGTGTTTCTGCAACAATTTAATGGGCTCTCTTACTGAGCCTTTGTCAATGTTTTGATATGGTATTTACAGCCTTTATTAAAGCTAGTAAGATCAAGAATTCAGGATACCACACAGTTTCTAAAAATAATTATCAGACATGCAGTTGTATCTGAATTGGCTATTATGTACATTACATGTCACAGCCTTGTATACAAATATACCCCATTGGGCAGGTCTGGAAGCACTACAATACTGGTTGTATAAGGCAGACATTTACGTATGGCTGAATATGATTTGTCAAAAAATGTGTTTTATTTTCAGGGGGAGTGTTACTGGCAGGTACAAGGTACTGCTATGGAGGCCTTATTTGCACCCATATATGCAGATTTATTTATGGAGTTCCTGGAAGATCAACTAATTTATGATAGTACTCATAACATCTTTATTTGGAGACTATATCTTGATGACTTTTGAATGGTATGGCGAGTGGACAAAGCATATTTATTGGAGTTTGTCCAACATCTTAATGACAGCAAATAGGGTATTGAGTTTACACTCAACTGCGATTATAAGCAAATAAACTTTTTAGATGCGACTATTAGAAATCCTGATGATATGCTTAGTTCTCATGTTTTTCGGAAATACCCCCAATACAACAACCTATTTTTTGCCAGCAGCCTCCCATCCACGTCACATTATTAGAAACATACCCAAATCACAGTTTTTACATATTAAATGCATCTGTTCCACCTCAGATAGTTAAGATTTTTATCAGCAAGACTCGGTTTGTAGGTTTCGGGCTATTGGTTACAGACATGACAACATTATATCTGTCAGTAATTGGGCTTCGGAACAAAACAGGTTAGATCTATTGGAATATCGGGATAAATATAATCATGACATTGGTGCCATTAAATTTGTCATCACATCTGGACGAAATATTAATGTGATCAGAGACATTATTTGGAATATACTATTAGCGAATGATGAGCTTTCTGAGGTTCTCACCTAGAAAAGGTGTCAGTTTTCTTATCATAGGGGGCGTACTCTTGGATCTTATTTTAACCATTATAAATATGGTAGTGGCACTAGCTCTTCTAGTCAACAACCGACACTCATTCGGACCAGACTGATTGGTTTCTTTCCTTGTAATCATTGTTCTTTTTGTAAATTCATGCTCAAATCCAAACAATTTTCAAGCAAGAACACTAGTAAGGTTTATGCTAGAACATTTTTGCCAACTGCAGCACAGATTGGTTAAATTATCTAGTAAAGTTCTTGCTCAGCTTTTTACATTGGTCAAACTTCTCGTCCACTTCGTATACGTATGTCTGAACATCTGAGCGATATTTGGAATAAACAGCCATCTAATGCTCTTTACAAACACTCTCTTTCACATAGTTCCACCAGATTTAATTTTATGGTAATAGATAAAATTCTGGGAGATAGGACAAATAAATTAGGTTGGCATGTTCTTCTTAATAAAAAGGAAAAGAGTTGGATCATTAAATTAGGTGGATTGTTTTCCCCAGATCTTAATGACCACCTGTAAAATTTTTGCCGAAATCTGTCTGATTCTACTGGTGTTGCCACTTCAATAATTATACTGCTCACTCGTTTGGTGCTGGACTCTCTTTTTGCTTTGAGTTTGTGCATTTTGGCCGATTGCACCAGCTGTACCTGCGAGACTGTTTTTTGAACATTGGTTTTCTCTTACACCACATTCTCAATCTTTTGATTTAGGCTTTTAATTCTATGCTGACCTTAGATGTACTAAAATAACGACTCATCACTTTTACATTTGACAAAGTGAAATTTAGCAGCACTCTTTCATTTTTCCTGAATTACATACCATAACAACAGCATCTGGTTCATATGGAACATTGTAGTTTTTTGCAATCTCTATAAGGTACCGCTCCACCAAGACTTTTGGAGGTGCTTCAACACTCAGCTTATGCATCAACTATGAAAAAAAACACAAAAAAAACCATTAGAACACTGACAGTGCATCAACACTAGGAAGTTATTCAAAGGATTACATTAAGCTGGTTAATTCAGTATAAAATACAGCAGCAGGAATGTACAGACATTCTGACAGAACAGATTGTGCTCATATTAATAAACATGACTCACTCATACAATTGTGCTTGCTGTATTGCTCTGGGATACTCACTATATTCTACCATTTTTATAAGATTCATCAGAAATACTTTAGCTTGAAGATAACAGACATCTGTTGTATCAGCTCTTCGGTGAAGAGGATGCTCCTTCATGGGTCCTGCGGCTGGAGTTATTCTCTACATCAATCAGCATTTTTGTATCTTTCACAAGATGTTTTCAAACTCATGAATTCAGTAGTACAAACAACGTCATTATGCCTTGATGACACGCACTGACTACATAAGACCAGTCATACTGTTACTGCCAGTGTACCCCACTCCACTTGTAAACATCCCTACAAATCAATTTTTAAGTCCTTTCTATGGATATTTGCTCTGCATAAAAAAAAAAAACATCCTAGAGTGCTTGTGTACATCACCAGAAAGAACAAATATTCATCTTTGCTAAATAATTTGGGAAGAAAAAAAGCAAGTTTATGGAATGGTAAAGATTCATCACAATAGCAGTCTTGTTTATAAATGATGGATTAATATCAAAAGACACTATCTTTATGGATGCCCAAGTAGGAGGAATGACACAAAGCATGCAATTGAAAATATCTTCTGGCAGAAAGATCTGAAAGGAAAAATAAAGACTTTGCAAGATGCATATTTCAATTCTACCTTAACAGCTAGTTCAAAGGAAGAGGGAGTCAGTTTCTGTGGCACAAAGTATAAATCTCAAGAAGTGACAGGATCCTCTGTAGGGCGGCAGATAAGAAAGGTACCAAAGTGAAAGGCTCAACAAACTTTCAACAAGACCAAAGGCAATGAGATAGCACCTTGATGAAAAAGTGAACATGCTGCCATTGGTGCAACTTAACAGGATAATAACCTAACTCAGTGTAAACAATCTGAAATAAGTACTCCAATATGGCCACAATAAAAAGATATGCAGTCACCATAATGTTCCAGCTGTGCTGTCTATTTTCATTCTTCCTCAGCTGTTGGGTTTGGATCAGACTTGATTCAGTTTGGTTTTGTGAAGAGTAGATCATGCCTGCACAACTTGGTCAACTTCACTGAGTCAGTCACCAGAGCTGTGGATGAACGCAAAGTGGTTCATACAGCCTACCTTGACCTGGCCAAGGCCTTTGATACCATTCCCCACTCAGGAATCATAGAAAAACTCACTAAGCTAGGCATCAACCTATATATCACTAGGTGGGTTGCAAACTGGTAAAACCCACAATGTGAAAGTAGCTGACCAGTCATGAGTTGAGTCCCACAGGGGTAAATCTTTCTGGTGGAAGCTTTATGGGAAGATAATAAAATGCGACTGGGGAGGAGAGCCTGGATCAGTCAACAGAACTGGAAAAACCATGTGGTCAACTTGAATCCTGTTAAGTCTGGGTGAGTCATGCCTGTCTGATGAGACAGGATGTCTGGAGTTGGACTCCGAATCAATGGTAGATGTAGAAAATGAGGCCAGAGAAAGGGAAACCAAATCTGATGAGACTAGTAAGGGGCAATGAGAATAACAGTGCTCTTCAACTGAAATGCTTTTTGCAAAAATTTTGGAATGAGGGGTAATGGGGAATAAGCGTAAAGGAGACTGGGGTGGCCAAGCATGAAATACAGCATCTCTTGGGGACTCCTACAGTGGGCAGATCAAGGAAAGAACCTGCTGCATTTGTTGTTAAAGGAAGAGGCGCATAGATTACAGCATGGTTGGCCCCAATGATGGAATATTCTCTCCACCACGTTGATACTTGACAGATCGCTCATGACGCATCAACATGGAGCTGCTTAACTTGTCTGCAGTTACACTGGACTTCCCCAGGATGTGCACGGTTATCAGAAAGCAACTGGAAGAGATCACCCACTCCCATAATCTCATAGCTTCTTGACAAAGAGGGGAAGGCCCCCCCCCCTCCATTTTGTTGATGTACCAGACTACTGACATACTGTCCAACTGGATTGCAATATTACCTATCGGGAGAGTGTCTTGAAAGGCCTACAACACTAGGAGGACAGCTCTCATCTCCAGAACAGATGTGCATCTTGGGAGACCATGTACCTTGAACTGTCCTTCCCAGAAAATGCCCCCATCCCACCAGAGCTGAGAGACATCCATAATCACTGTGGCCTTGGGTTGAGGGAGAACAAAAAGACAGCCTTTGTGGAGTTGATTGGAGTGGGTCCACTATAGAAGATAATTCTTGCACGCTTGAGTAATTTTGATTGGCATGGATAATGGGTATTAGAAAATAGACCACTGAATGGTGAGTATCCATTGAAGGATTCTCATATGGAACCTGGCAAGCAGTACAAGGGTGAATGCCGATGCCACGGATCCCAAAGCTTGAAGTATCAGACATGCTGGAAAGGAAGAATTTTACATCTTCTTGACCTGGAACTGAATGGCTTCAATTTGAGAAAGAGGATGAGAAACTATTTGGGTGGTTGTATTCAGATCAGCACTGATAAATTCCAAACACTTGAGACAGTATGAGTTGAGTTTTTTTTGTAAAAGACGGTCACCTCAGCCGCGTGGGTACAAGTAGTTCCTTGTCTGAATCAGTTAATGCCTAGTTGGAGCAGTGAGGAGCCAGTTTAGATATGGAAACGTGGAATCCCAGCAGTCTCAGGTGATTTGCTATAAATGCCATGCATTTAATGAACACCATGATGGCTGTGGCAAGACCAAAAGGCAATGCTCTGAAGTGACAATGACTGGCTCCCAGTCAAAAGTGTAGTTGCCTTCTGGGGTGCCTGTTCACTCTGATGTGATAGTACGCATCTTGAAGTTCTACTGAGCACATCCAGTCGTACTTGTGCAGAAATGGTAGAATTGACTGTACTGTGACCTTAAGGAACTTTGTATACTGAACAACTGATTTAGTCTATTGAGATCCAAAACTGGTCAGAAGTCACCGGTCTTTTTTGGCACCAAAAAGAATCAGAATCCAGAGGACCTCTTGGATGATTTTTTTTCTAGCAGCTTTTTTTATCACTACAGAAACTGCTGGAGGTGATTGGGAAAATGGTGTAATATCCTCCGCACCCTTTGCCCCTGGAGGAACTATCTCCACAGGATTCCTGAAAGGGAGCCAGGGAATTCTTCAACCACATCTTTCTACCACCTTATTGGTTCCTAGAAAATTAACTTTGAGTAGAAAAACATACCCTCACAGCAGATACGGTCTTTCCTTCTTGTTCACATCTGGAGAGTATCTTACTTTGGAGCCAAATAGTGAGGTTCCATCAAATGGTATGTGGATGAAAATGACTTAAATGGCTCCATAAAGTCACACAAGTGCATTCAAGCACATCTCCTAATGGAAATGTCTGAACCTGCCGCCCATGACATACCTTCCACTACATGAGAGATTAACCTCATGGAAGAATTAGATACTGATTGAAAGGTAGCTAGCTGCAAGGAAATGGTATTACCTTCCTTGGTGGACATGGACAATGACAAAGATTTGGTAAGCTCCTTGATCAAATTTCTTTGAAGTCTGGTAAAATATGCCAAATAATTCAGTGACCTTAAAGTGAAGGTCGCTGATGCAGACACACTTTTCAAACTTGTTCAGTGCTCTAGACTACCTGTTAGGGGAGTGGACAGAAGTACAGTTTTGTACCTACCATAAATGCAGATGTACGAGTGTTCACCCTGCTGCAGTCATCACACTTGGGTTATCCTGCCGTCAGGTGGTCCCGCAGTCGGCCTGAGTTCCAAATTCTTGGTCCGGCGTCGGTTGCTGTCGCTTCTTCCCGGACGTCAGTGTGCCAGGGGTATACAAGAGGCATCCAACACCATTTTCTTCAGTTTTTCTTGCCCCAGATGTCAGGTGCCCCCAATAGGTAGGCAATATATATATATATATATATATATATATATATATATATATATATATATATATATATATATATATATATATATTGCTATACAAAAATTTACATATAAAAATAAAACAATAACCTTCAGGCACAAGCAAATACACCACAGAGGTTGTATAGGATAGAATGGTATAGATAAGTCCAGCTAGTTCAGAGGGGATGGAGGGAGGGTAACCTGGACTGCAGCAGGGTGAACACTAACATCTACATTTATGGCAGGTACAAAACTGTACTATGTTCATCGTGTTACCCTGCTGCAGTCATCACACTTGGGTTGAATCCCAAAGCTAATGATGGGTGGTGGAGTTAAACAGGGTTAGAAGAAGCTAGTAGGCCCTGCAAAACTGCAGTGGTAAAACCAGCTCTAGTCTTAGAATATAGAGGTAAGTGATAGTGTTTGGTGAAGGTGTGCACTGAACTCCAAGTTGCAGCTTCCAGAATATCCTTGGTTGGCATCCCCCTGAGAAAGGCTGCTGATGTAGCTGTAGCCCTGGTGGAGTGGGACCTAATGTTAGCAGGTACCGGTTTCCCATGATGCATGTAGCAGAAACGTATGCAATGTCCTATCCATTTTGAAATGGACTGTTTTGAGATAGCTTTTCCTTGTGATCCTGCAGCATAGACTACAAAGAGCTGGTCAGATTTTCTGAAAGCCTTAGTTTTATCCAAGTAGTAATGTAATTGCCTGTGAATATCCAAAGAGTGCAGGAGTCTTTCTCCTTTGTTCTGGGGATTTGGGGGAAAAAGGTGGGCAAATGAATGGTTTGGTTTAGGGCCACACTGGATACCACCTTTGGCATAAAGGAAGTGTTAGTTCGTAGAGAGACTCTGTCTTGATGAACAATGAGGAAAGGGCTCCACTGCCATTAGTGCCTGTAGCTCAGACTCTTCTAGCTGAAGTTATTGCTAGTAGCAGGGCAGTTTTCCATGAAATAAATTTTAAATCAGCTGGAAAAGCTGGTTCAAAGGGCGGCAGTGTAAGCTTTTCCAGAACAAAGTTGAGATCCCAAGTAGGTGTTGGTGCTCTCCTGGGTGGTCTTACATGTTCTTAGCCCCTCTGAGGTACTGTCTTAGGAGTGGATGTGAAAAAAAAGGAGGATCCGTGTTGTAATGAGCTGAAATTGCTGAGGCATGGATATTAATAGATGAAAAGGAATGTCCTTTGTGCAACATCTCAGTTAAATATTGTAGAATCTGAGGAATGTTTGGATCAAGGGGATTTTGGCCTTTAGCCTGGTTCCAGGTGCAAAATCTTTTCCATTTGTCTGAGTAGGTTTTCCTGGTGCTGGGCCTCCTGGCCTCCAGAATGACATCCATAACAGCTTTGGATAGAGGTGTTGGCTGGTTGTTTTGCCATGCAGCCAGGTTTAAAGTCTTGAACTGGCTGTGTAGAATCTGATTGTCTCGCTGGGTGAGCAGATGTGGCATTTGTGGTAAAATCCATGGTGGGCCGTGGGCCATGTTCCTTAGAATTGGATACCAGTGCTGGAGTGGCCAGTCTGGTGCAATGAGTATCATTTGTGGCCTCTCTAATCTGACTTTCAGCAGTACCTTTGCTAGAAGACGCAGTGGAGGAAAGGCATACACTGTTAATGTTTTCCAACTGAATGAGAGGGCGTCCACTTTCCAAGCTTGTGGATGGAATGTCCTTGTGCAAAATTTTTGAAGTTGGTAGTTTTTAGGGTTGGCAAACAGATCTGTGTCTGGGCGTCCCCATTTTTGAGTTATCATTGCAAATACTTGTGGATCTAGTTTCCACTCGTGGGGATCCATGATGTTTCTGCTTAGGTCGTCTGCCAATGTGTTTTTCTTTCCTGGCAGGAATTGTGCTTGTAATTGAACTTGGAAAGATAGTGCTGTGTTCCACAAGGTCATTGCTTGCCTGCACAGAGGGTAGGAATGTGTGCCCCCTTGCTTGTTTATGTACCACATTACTGTGGTATTGTCTGTCTTTATTATTAGTTGTCCTGGGTGTAAGAGGTCCTTGAAAGCTGTTAGGGCATTCTGTACTGCTAGCATTTCTTTTTGATTGATATGCAGATGTCTTTGATCTGTAGTCCATTTGCCCTGAATGCACTGTCCTGCCATGTGCGCTCCCCAGGCATAGTCCGATGCATCTGTTGTCATAGTTTGCCTGGCTGTGGGTAAGGTGAAAGGCTGACCCTTGCTGAGGTGACATGCCTGTGCCCACCACAGAAACTCCTGTTGGAGGCAGGGAATGAGTGGTATCATTGTTTCCAAGCTGTGGCTGTGCTGAGTCCATACGCTTTTCAGGTACCACTGTAATTTCCTCATATGCAGTTTTGCAAATGGTATTAGTAGTATGCAAGATGCCATGAAACCCAAGGCCTGCAGAATTTTTCTTGCAGGGAGATGGGTCTTTGTTGCCATTGTTTTGAAGTACTGAGTCAGCTGTTGTTGCTTGTCTGGCGTGAGATAAGCCATCTGGGCCATTGTATTCAAGCTGGCACCCAGGAATATTATGTTTTGTGAGGGCACTAGTTTTGATTTCTTTTCGTTTACTGTGTACCCTAGGCAACTTAGGTGTTTGATAAATGCCAGATGCTTTAAAAGAATGTCCTTGCTTTCTGCTTGAATAAGGCAGTCGTCCAGGTATGGGTATATTTGAATTCCTCTTTGTCTGCAGTATGCAATTACTGGTGCCAGGCATTCTGTGAAGACCCTGAGCGCAGTAGATAAGCCAAAGGGCAGTGCAGAGAATTGATAATGGGTTGAACCTGCAATGAAGCGGAGGTATCTTCTGCAATTTTGTCTGATAGGGACATGCAGGTATGCCTCCTTGAGGTCCAACGTTACTAGCCAAGCATTCTTGCCCAGCATGGGAAGAAGCTGCTGTAGTGTTGGCATCTTGAATTTTGGTACTTGTAGATAGGTGTTCAGAACTGAAAGATCCAGAATGGGTCTCCATGCTTCGTCTTTTCTTGGGACTAGAAAGAGTCTTGAGTAAAATCCTTGTCCTTGCATCTGTGTAGGTACCTGTTGAATGGCTCTCATATCCATGAAAGCTGTAATTTGTTTTTGTGCCTCTGCCCATTGATTTGGTGACAGGTTTGGCATTCCTTTTATCCTTGGCAAGGTATGAAAGTGGAATCTGTATCCTTGTGAGACCATGTTTAGGACCAATTTGTCTTTTGTGATGATGTGCCAGTTGCCTGCAAAAAGTGCTAATTTTCCTCCCAAGGGAGCTGCCAAGAGAGATTTGCTTGGTAGTTTGAGGATTGAGTCATTGTGTTCGTCTTCTGTAGCTTGGGGCCTGTCTTCTCCTCCTTTCTGGGTAGCAGTACCCCATTGGCGAGGTTTGTAAGGGCCTTGTGACTGACCTCTGCTCCTTGGGCGTCTATTTGCCCCTCTGTGATCTGTCCAAAGCTGGAAAGGGCCAGTTTTTTGTTGGCCAATTTCTGCTGAAACGAGGGGGTTGTACCTGTAAAACATCCTTGACCATCTGCATAGACTTTGCCTTATCCACGGTTTTCTTTAAAACCTGTTCTGCTTTGACACCAAATAATACATCCTGCTGTAAAGGTGCATCCAATAATTTTGCTTTAACACGATCAGGCAGGGTTTGTTCTTTTAACCAAGCATGTCTACGTATAACAGAGCCAGTAACAGCTGCTCTACAGGAAGCTTCCAATGAATCAAATCCACATTGTAAAGTATGTTTGCCCTCCTGTTCAGCTGCATGCAACAGATCCTGCATTTCCTTGAATTCAGACTGTTCAGAATGTGTGCTCATTTTTTTGTTTTGAGACATTAGGAATTGCTGATATTTCAGCATGTGAAACTGACAATTTAATGTTCTCATAGCCAGAGTAGCTGAGGTGTATATCTTCTTACCCCATCTATCTAGGGCTCTGGAATCCCTTTCAAAGGGTACAGGATTTTTAGCCATAGAAGCTTTAGCCCCTTTGGGACCCTGGGAAATTGTTTCTGGGTCAGCCACAGGGCTTTTATAAAGGAATTTGTGTGAGTCAGGTACTTTGTAGTACCTGCCTGGTTTGGCTGGAGCAGGAGGTAGAGAGTCTGGATTTAGACTAGACTTCAAGTAAACATCATCCACAATGTCTAAAACTGGAGGGATAGCAAGTGGTCTGTGCTGGGGTAGTAAAAGGAACTACTGGAACCTTTTCATAGAATCAGAGTAGTCCTGGCCTTCCCAGTGGAAATGTTCCCTCATGGTATGTAAAGTTTCGGGAGATGCTGAGGGAATAGAGTTCTTCAGCATCAGAGTCTTCATAAGGGGGAAAAGTGTAATCCTGTTCCTCAGAAGAACCCGAGGAAACTGAAACCTGGTCAGAGGAAGCATAATCCTCCTCTTGTCTTGGTCTTTTATCTGGAGGGAGATGGGAACCCCTAATTAGGGTAATCAAATCTTCAGCCATCTTAAGCATCTGTTTCTTAGGCATGGGGCCTTGAACTGTAGACTGATGTACAGGCTTTTTTGGCTGTAATGGAGTTTTAATCTTAGCATAAGATTTAATGGTGAGTGTAGTCGGTCTGAAGACACCTTCTGCAACCGAAGGTGTTTCTACTGCACCGGGATATTTCTGCTCCGGTGTCAGAAGGGCCTAAAGAAGATGGCTACGATGGCCTAGTACACTCCGCTTGAGAATCCGCAGCTGTCTGGGGTTCCAATTCTGCGGTTGTCAGGGGCTGCGTAGGCGCCTCACTGAAAACCGGAGAACCGGCGACAGGCCCAGGAGAGGCCTTGGAATCTGGCTTGTTCCTAGGCTGCCTGTCCTTATCCTTACGTTTTTTTTTATGCATGCCGGTCGTCGGCTGCTCCGACGGCATGATATAATTAAATTTTCTACCAAAGTAATGTCGTGCGAAGTCAAAACGGCATTTGATAGTTCGTTTATTAAACCTAGCACAAAACCGACAACCTGTGATGTCGTGGTCTGGGCCTAGGCAAGGAATACAATAAGAATGGAAGTCCTTATGAGGTATTTGCTTCCCACAAGAAATGCAATTGTTAACTTTTTCTGACATCGGACTGAGGCAAGAAAAGGTTCCCCAATGGGGTACTTAAGACTTCGGACTGAAATTAGATTAGAAAATCTCAGGTGTCGGCCGACCGGCACTTGCAAACTGCTTCTGCTTCGGGCACCACGCGGCAAGAAAGACTGAAGAAAATGCCGTCGGATGCCTCTTGTATACCCCTGGCGCACTGATGTCAGAGAAGAAGCGACAGATGCCGCACCAAGACTTTGGAACTCAGGCCGACTGCGGGACCGCCTGACGGCAGGATAACCCAAGTATGATGACTGCAGCAGGGTAACACGATGAACACCTAGTTCCTTTCTTGTGGCTGCTGCAACAACCATGGCATCAACTGGCACTCCTTTAATGCAGCATAAATGGTATTTTGGAGGTGCAAAGATTTTTGTCTGGTTTGTTGGGAATACCATGCATTTATCCAGTAATGTTCATCTATTACATTTTTAATAACTTCTTTCTGGGGTACATTCTATCTTCAATCTCCATTAAAAAGATTTTCCTTTGATACTATAATCCTCAACATTTCTTTTATTCATCTTAATTAACCAGTATAGTTAATACTTTACATTTTTTCCAGATAACAAATTTTGAGACAAAGAAAAAAGTGTGCATAATATGAAAAGAAGCTGGGTAAAAACTTGGTTTAATACCCCTAATCCACATTTATGACCACACTATACACCACCCTTATTTCTTTTTGTAAAACATGCAACTTACGCCAGCATATCTGGAAAGCTATCACACTGCATATTTGCTTTATGGTGAAAGTAGACAAGTCTTTCCAACCAGTTTTTAATTGTCTTATTGTTCTACTTTTCCTCATCCCTAATTTTACCTTTACCTACCTGTCACATGCTGTCTTGAATGCAGATTCCTTTTACACCACTTATTTTGGAAGTTCCTTCCACAGATCTACAACTTTCTCTGTGAAAAAAAAATATTTTGGAGAACCAGGGAACAGTTAGCCCCCAAACCTGCTGCATCAGGCCCTTCCCTTCTGTCCTTCCTGCTCAAAATAATCCCTTCACATCTCCCTGACATGAGTATGATACCCCCCCTAACACTTTTTATGGGCTCAGATGAGAAAACCTTTAGCTCCTCTAACATCTAGTCATATGCCTTCTACTCCATCCCACAAAAATTTGTAACAGCTTTAATCTGGACTTCATCCAACAGTTTTGAAGTGCTTTTCCATATATAGCCTGCAGAACTGCACAAAGTGCTCATGGTGTGGTCTAAACAAAGACTTGTATACTGGCAATATTTTCCTTTATTTTCTAACTTTTAATGTTATTTTCTTTGTGTAGTTGTGTTTCATTACTTATTCTTTGTACCTCCCACTCTATTTGCTTTATCATCCTTTTAGAATATATTTATTATAAATATTTATCTGTAGTATCTGTTCTTGCTTAAATTTACAGTTTCCATGTATAGGTAGGTACTAGGCTATCTGCCCGAGGGCATTTATAAGCCTAGCCAGAGTGTGTCAGCTTTCTCCACCCCAATGATTAATTAACTGAGCCTCTGTTAAGAAGAGCCAATGAAGTGATCCCAGGGGTGTATTTTCTGTTACCCATCCACTCGTCAAGGTTTCTCTTGAAGAGAAACCTTTTCCCACTTTATCCATCATAAAGTACAGTTTTGTACCTACCATAAATGTAGATGTTCGAAGATCCACATTGCTGCAGTCCTTACACTTGGGTAGTCCCCTGTCCTCGGTCGGCCCGAATAACAAAGTATAAGGCTGACGTCGGTCAAGGCGCATTAGACTGACATCAGGACATCAGGGTATAAATGCGCATGACCGACGTCATATCCTCAGTCTTTTCTTGCCCCAGATGTCAGAAGACCCCAAAAGAAAGGTCAAAACCAAAAGACAGCAAACAACCAACCAACCACCCTTGCACTAATAATATGTACAATATATACAATAAACACAATATTTACAACCCAACCCACACAACCGCCTCTAACTACAGAGGGGAAGGAGGGAGGGTAAATTGGACTGCAGCAATGTGGATCTTCGAACATCTACATTTATGGTAGGTACAAAACTGTACTATGTTCTTCATCTCACATTGCTGCAGTCCTTACACTTGGGTAGAATCCCAAAGCAGAGGTAAGGGAGGATGGCAAAACTATAAAGCAGCAGGAGCTGCCAAAATGCCCTGTAAAATAGCAGTGGCAAAACCAGCCCTAGATTTAGAGTAAAGTGGAAGGTGATAATGCTTAGAGAAAGTATGCACTGAACTCCAAGTAGCTGCCTCCAAAATATCTTTAGTTGCCACCCCTTAAAAAGCTGTCAAGTGGCAGTAGCCCTAGTGGAATGAGGCCTAATCCCAGCTGGAATCTCCTTACCATGATGGGAATAACAGAAAGCAATGCAAAACCCAATCCACTTAGAAATAGTTTGTTTTGACACAGGCTTGCCCTGAGAACTCAAAGCAAAAGAAACAAATAACTGCTGAGACTGCCTGAACCCTTTAGTTCTGCTCAAATAATATCGCAACTGCCTGTGTACATCTAAAGTGTGCAAAATCTTTTCCCCTTTATTTTGGGGATTTGCATAAAAAGTAGGCAAATGAATAGTTTGGTTTAAAGCCACACTAGAAACCACTTTAGGCATAAAGGAAGGATTAGTACGCAAAGATACCCTATCCTTATGGAAAATTAAGAAAGGCTCAACTGCCATAAGGGCCTGTAATTCAGAAACCCTTCTTGCAGAGGTAATGGCCAACAAAAAAGCAGTCTTCCATGACAAATATTTCAACTCGGCAGTAGCTGCAGGCTCAAAAGGTTGTAGAGTGAGTTTCTCCAACACAAAATTGAGATCCCAAGCAGGAGTAGGAGCTCTACGTGGGGGTCTTATATTCTTTGCCCCTCTAAGAAATTGTTTGAACAAAGGATGAGAAAACAATGGTGGGTCACAGTCATAGTGAGCAGAAATTGCTGCAGCATGAACCTTAATAGAAGAGAAGGACAAACCTTTGTCCAGTAACTCAGTAAGATATTGAAGAGCCACACTTAAATTAGGCTCAGAAACATCAAATTCCTTTGCTGCACTCCAAAATAAAAATCTCTTCCATTTATCTGAGTACACTTTCCTTGTACTAGGCCTTCTGGCTTCCAAAATAACATTCAAAACTTGCTGTGGAAGTTGAGACCCTCCAGGGTTCAAAACAGAATATGCCAGGCTGTTAGGTGAAGAGAGTGAAGTTTGACATTGAGTAAATGACTGTTCTCCTGAGACAGCAGGTGTGGAATCGAAGGCAGAGGCCATGGAGGCTCCCGTACCAGACTTCTCAGTAATGGGTACCAGTGCTGTCGAGGCCAATCTGGAGCTATTAAAATCATCTTTGGCTTGTCCTGTCTGACCTACCTTTGGGAGGAGAGGCAGAGGTGGAAAGGCATACACATGTAGATTGTTCCAATTGAAAGAAAGAGCATCCACTTTCCAGGCTGTGGGATGAAACCTTTTTGTGCAAAACTTTGGCAGCTGGTAGTTTAGTGGAGAAGCGAACAGATCTATGTCTGGAGTTCCCCATGACACTGTCAATTTCTGAAATACATGAGGATCCAATTTCCACTCGTGGGGATCCATAATTCGTCTGCTCAACACATCTGCTAAGGAGTTCTGTGCTCCCGGCAGAAACCTTGCCTGAAGATTTAGCTGTAAACTGAGAGCCGTCTCCCACAAAATCATTGCTTGCCTGCATAGAGGATAAGAATGTGTTCCCCCTTGCTTGTTGATGTACCACATGACAGTTGTGTTGTCTGTTAGAATCAACACCTGCCCTGGAAGAAGTAAATCCTTGAAAGCTATTAATGCAAATTGGACTGCTAACATCTCCTTCAAGTTGATATGTAGATGTTGTAGTCTGGCAGGCCACGTGTCTTGTATCCATTTTCCATTTAGATGAGCTCCCCAAGCTTTGTCTGAGGCATCTGTCGTTAGGATCTGACTCGCCTCTGGCCGGGTCACAGAGAGTCCCTTGATTAGGTGACATTCCTGAGCCCACCACAAAAATTCCTTTTGAATGCAAGGTATTATCTGAATGACAGTGTCCATATCCTGGCAGTGCTGTGTCCATACATTTTTGAGATACCATTGTAGCTTCCTCATATGCAGTTTGGCATTGGGAAGCACCAGAATACAAGATGCCATGAACCCCAAGGCTTGAAGGACTGTCTTTGCAGTCAGCCTGGACTGATGAGACAATTGATGGAAGTAAAGGGAAAGATTCTTTTGTTTGTCCGGGGTCAAAAAGGCCATCTGGGATGCTGTATTCAGTCTTACACCCAGAAAGCACATGTCCTGAGAGGGTACTAGACTGGACTTTATTTCGTTCACAGAATACCCCAGGCATCTTAGCACTGCTATCACATATTGCAAATGATGAAGAAGTTCGTCCCTTCCTTGAGCCAGAATCAGGCAATCGTCCAAATAAGGATAAATCTGTATTCCTTTTAGCCTGAAGAAAGCTATCACTGGAGCCAGAACTTTCGTGAACACTCTGGGCGCAGTAGACAAGCCAAAGGGCAATACAGAGAACTGATAATGTGAAGTCCCAGCCCGAAAACGCAGATACTTCCTGCAACTGGGCCTGATAGGAACATGAAGGTAAGCTTCCTTGAGATCCAGAGTCACCATCCAGTGATCTTTGCCCAACACAGGTAAAAGCTGTTGTAACGTCAACATTTTGAACTTGGGAATGTCCAGATAAGTGTTGAGGATAGATAGATCCAAAATTGGTCTCCATGTGTTCCCCTTCTTTGGTACTAGGAACAGGCGAGAATAAAATCCTAGGCCCACTTCTGGCAGAGGGACCGGCTGTATGGCCCCTATTTGAAGTAGCAGAGAAATTTGTCTGTGAGCCTCTATTCTTTGTTGAGGAGGAACGTCTGGCATGCCTTTGAAAGGAGGCAAGGTATGGAAATAAAACTTGTAACCTTGGTGTATGATATCCAATACCCATCTGTCTTGGGTAATTAAACTCCAATTTTCCTTGAAAAGTGCCAACCTTCCTCCCAAAGGTGCTGCCAGACGAGAAGGCTCTGGCAGCTGAAAAGGTAGGTCATCGGGCCTGTTTACGAAAGGACTGACCCCTGCCCTCACCCGAAGACTGTGCAGGTGAACTCCCTGTTCTAGGCCTGAAAGAGCCCTGAGCTCTGCCCCTACCACGTCTAGGTCTACCCCTAGACTGGGAATCATAAGAAGGATACGTCCACCCCTTGGTAGGCCAATTCCTACTAAACTTCGGAGGCTGAACCTGCAAAAAATCTTTAACAGTCTGCATAGACTTAGCCTTGTCTTCCATTTTATTTAAGACTGCCTCCACGGGTGACCCAAACAACACATCAGACTGTAAAAGGAGCATCTAAAATCCTTGTTTTAACATGGTCAGATAAATTCTGATCCCTCAGCCAGGCGTGCCTGCGAAGAACTGACCCAGTGGCAGCCACCCTAGACGAGGCCTGTACAGCATCAAAACCACATTGCAAAGAATGCTTACCCACCTGTTCAGAAACATGTACCAAATCCTGTAATTCCTTACACTCAATACCTTCCGCCAGAGCATCTACCTTAGACTTCAATTGAGAAAGTAGATAGTTTTGGTATTTCAACATGTGAAACTGGCAATTCAAAGCCCTCATAGCTAAGGTGGAAGAAGTATAGACTTTCTTTCCCCATCTATCCAAAGCCCTGGCCTCTTTATCTTGAGGAACCGGATTTTTTACAACAGAAGCCTTGACACCCTTAGGCCCTTGACTAACAGTTTCTGGGTCCGCCCTAGGACTCTTAAAAAGATATTTATGAGCTTCAGGCACCCTGTAATACCTATCCGGTTTAACAGGAGCAGGAGGCAGAGAATCAGGATTAAGAGAAGCCTCTGCAAACACATCTTCCACAACATCCAGAACAGGAGGTATAGCCAAAGGCCTATGCTGGGGCAAAAACAAAAATTCCCTAAGCCTTTTCCTGGAATCAGAGAAGTCCTGACCTTCCCACTTAAAATTTTCCCTCATGGAATGAAGAGTCTCTGAAAAAGAAAAATCCTCTGGAGGAGAAGCAGAAGGAGTAGAATCATCCACATCAGAATCAGAATATGGAGAATACTCCTGCAAGTCTTCAGCCGAAGACTCTGAAACATCCGAAGCCTGCTCAAAACTCCCCAACTCTGGTTCCACCCTAGGCCTCTTATCAGGAGGGGGCAAAGAACCTCTAATTAAAGTAATTAAATCTTCTGCCATTTTGAGCATGTGCTTCTTGGGCACAGATCCTGATGAACTAGGAGTGACACCAACAGAAGCTAAACCTGGCCTGCCTCTGGGAGAAGCCTTGGCAACAGAAGGAGAGGGCCTAACCACCCTAGGAAGGGAGGGGAGTACAGTAACCTGAGAAGCCCCTTCAGCCTGACCTGCCTCCTGAGAGGCCACATCCTGCAATAACAAAGTCTCCCCCTGGGACTCCAGAGAAACCTCCGGAGGAACCCCCGGTTCCACCGACACCTCCAAAGAACCGGCGTCCGGTACGGACGACTCTTCCTGCCTGGGCTTAGCTGCTTTGTCTTTGCGCTTCTTCGAAGAAGCGGCCGGAGCATCCGACGGCATATTATAATTGCACCGCTTCCGAAGACTAACCTGGCACAATCTAACCTTCGCAATAGTGCGCTTATTGAACCTAGCACAAAAGCGACACCCAACAACGTCGTGCTCAGGCCCCAAACAAGGAATACACAAAGTATGATAATCTCTATGCGGTATCTGTTTCCCACAAGAAATACAGTTATTCACTTTTTCTGACATCCGGTAAACCACTGAGGTAAGAAAAAACTAAAATATTCCCCAACGGGGTACTTAGCCAACTTTGACTCTGTCTGAAACTCCGAATTCGAAAAATTTCAGAACGCCGAACGGCACTTGCAACGCTGCTTCTGCATCGGACCATGCGGCAAAAAAGACTGAGGATATGACGCCGGTCATGCGCATTTATACCCTGACGTCCTGATGTCAGTCTAATGCGCCTTGACCGACGTCAGCCTTATACTTTGTTATTCGGGCCGACCGAGGACAGCGGACTACCCAAGTGTAAGGACTGCAGCAATGTGAGATGAAGAACATCTTCATCACATTATACTTTTTTTCCTAACAAGGATGGCGCCTCTTAGTTATTCCCTCAATAAAATATATTTGCCTAACTATACAAGTCTATCTGGCATATAATTAACATTTTATTTTCATAGATTGTTTCTTGTATGTTTTAAATTATATTGGTTCCAGTACCGTATTGCACTCATTTGTAAAGGCCTCATATCCTTCTTTGAACATCAGTTACAGTCTTGTATTTTCTGGCTTATATTTTTGTTTAAATCTTAAACAATTCTGACCATGTCGCATCAAATGGTCTCATTCACATGATCTCACCATAACCACTGTAGCTCTTCTTTCATTTCTGTTGTCTTTCTACATTCTCTAGTCAGCCTTTTAATACCTTCTGCTCTTGTACTTCACCATTTGTTTCTACTTCTGTCACAGCTTCAGAGTAAAAGTACTAGTCAATTTCTGTTTTCAACTTTACTCTCATGAAAAAGCATTTCGTATCTTCCTTTAATGTTAACTTTCCATACGTCATCAATTAATTTCAGTTCTGTACAATGTGCATCTTTCCTTTCATTTCATAAAATTACAATGAAAAATAACTTCATACATAGTTTAGACTGCCTCACTTCTTTGAATAACTCCACACCATTTGTAAAGGTGTATACCATAATAAACCTCATGGATCTCTTGTTACTTTTTAAGATTTATCTTTATTACCCTTCCTGGCTTACTCACAGTAATACCCAATTTTTGTAGATCTGTATTCTTGAACACCCAGTGATTTAACATTCTTCATTACCTAAAGTTCATACTACACGAGGGGATGCTGAAAAGTTCTAAGCCTGACCAACATTCTAAATTCTGAGCATTATTTTGCCTCTGTAGCTGAAAAGAGCGTTATTTCATCCTGTAAAGTGCTAATCTGCAGAATCTTAACTCTGTACATTGACATTATTTAAGATCACTGATTGAACTAGGTCAATGAATAGTGTGGAATTTAAGTGTGGAACTGAGCAGTCATGAAGTTCCTATTCATGCAGAAGAAAGCTCCACGGGAAATACATGAACGTATGAAGCAAATATTGACTGACAAGTGACCTTCTTACTCAACTGTGAGGAAGTGGTTTGCAAACTTTCAGCATGGAGATTTTGAGACCAAAGCTGCAGCAAGGTCTGGGAGGCCTCAAATAGTGTCAACTCCTGAAACTGCTGCAGACCATGTCCATGACCTGATTTTGGCAGATCAGCAAATATCAGTTAAAACAATTGCGGAGCCACTACAGATATCCAGGGAATGTGTTGGGTTTATAATCCATAAGCACCTAGGTATGCAGAAGCAGTCAGCCAAATGGAGTGCCCAAATGCTTGAATGCCAGTGAGAAAAGATGGAGAGGACACTTCCAAGTTGATTTTGCTGCATTTTTGTCGAGCTGGTGCCAACTTTTTGGAATGACTAGTTACTGTTGATGAAACACTTACACCGCTATGATCCTAAGACAAAACATCAGTCCATGCAACAGTGACACTCAGGTTGACCACGGCCAAAGAAGCTCAAGACCTAAAAGTCAGCAGGAAATGTCATAGCAACAGTGCTTTGGCATCAGGAAGGTGCTGTAATGATAGACCATCTTCCAAGGGGTCAAAGAGTTAATGCAGAATACTAGTGTAACATGCTGTGCTGATTAAAGGAAGCACTGAAAGAAAAAAGGAGAAGGAAGTTGATGGAAAGGAGTTCTCTTTTTGCAAGACAATGCACATGTTTCACAAGGCTGGAAAAATGATAGATTTTTTTTTTTAAACAAGAGATATCTTTACTGAATTACGTATGACACAGGCCACGTTACAACTATATAAATGACAATAAACCAGAGCGACACAAATCTCAGTCGCAGACATTGTACATTCCAAACAGTGACGACAACTGTAGCTGCAAACATTATACATTACGTTTAACACATCCAGTCATTGTTAGTCAACCATTACATAGCTCATTCAAATCCTGTCTTCTTTTAAACCTCATTCCTCTTCTGCATGTACTGATCCTAGAGATCCCATTTTTTCCTATGTAATTTGCTCCTACCCTTTTCTAAAGATTCCCAGTTCCAGTTGTTTTATCTCTGTTAGTATCTTCAATACTTCTAGTAAAGTTGATTTAGACTTGGGCAAAAAAAGGTATTACTAAAAAATGGAAATCAGACATCATAACCACAATCAGCAAGGACTTGCTATGTCTAGGCAATTCCAATTTTGTATCATAGCTCAAAAAAATAATTTCCCTAGTTACTCCAATTTGCTCACCCAGTATCTCTGACAGAGCAATCTATAAGGAATCTTCAAAATCTGCCAACTCATTACATTCCAAAAAATATGCTCCCAGTTACCTCTTTCTGCTCCATCCCACCTTCAACATTTGCTGTCTCCCCCAAGAAAAATTCTATGAAGTCTGCTTGAGGTATAAAAATACCTGTGTAAGCACTTCCAGGCAAAGATCCTAAACCTTCCAGATTTTGCTGCATATTTGGGAAACATACATATACCCCCCCTTGTTTCTTTGTGAATTGTTTATCTAATCTCTCTTCCCAATCCTTCCTAACCTCCTCTGAGTGATCCTTATAGTTACTGTGCATTATTTTATATGCACTAAGTATTCCATTCTTAATGGCAACTTCTGTTCTAGATTCCACTAAAAACTCTACCTGTGCTGTTATTTCATTAAGGACCCTCTATGTCTTTTTCTTTGCCTACAATTCTGATATCACTCCTTGATATGGAAAGCAGTCTCCAGCCAGCAGTCCAAATATGTTCTTGGTGTCTTCCCATTCTATTGCCCTACCCTCTCTCTAGTTATTTGCTCCCAATACTTTGGTCCCTTTGCCAGTTTTCTTCAATATATTCCCGCCCCTTCTTGCCCATTGTCTGTATCCCTAATTGCAGTCAGCCCTATCGGCAGCATCTCCTTTCTCCATCCCTGTGGTGGTTTAGTTCTTAGAAGACCTTCTGCTACTTTAGGAATATAACACACTGATTATTATTGCTTTCCTTAAAGGTCTGCATCTAAAATCCCAGTCTCTCCCTGATACTTGAGCTTCCCTCCTATTTATCATCATCTTTTTCTTCTTTGAATTACAGTTTTCTGCTTGTGCTGTGTATAAGAGCCTTAACTGCATTTCTCTAAAATACTCCTTCAACTCAGGTAAACCAAATCTGCCCTGTTCTATTAGAAGAATAACCTTATCCCACTTGACTCTTGCGGTCTTCCACTCAAGATAAAATCCTTCAGCTCTTTATTGCTATCCACAACTTCTCCTCTGGTTGATAATATGCCTGACCAATGTATAAGACTATAGGGACTAAAAACATTTTAACTGCTTGTATCTTACTATCGATATCCATATAACAGAGCTTCCGTTTTCTCAGCTTTTGTATCATCTTTTATGTAGTCTCTTCCTACATATCCTTAGCTGCCACACCGGTATCATTTTTAGCCCACACCCCTAAATACTCCATTTTATAATGCCCCCATAAATATGGATATTGCTGAACCAATGTGTGTGTGGGTACATAATTTACCGCTACTGCCTTTGTTTTAGCTTCATTAATTTTGTATCCTGAAAAGATCTGAAACTGTCTCAATATGTTCTACAGCACTGTAAGTGTTCCTTTCTGGTTTTGTCAGGTATAAAAATAGTGTCATCTGCAAATAGAGCCAGATTTTCTTGACTACCATACCAATTAAATCCTTGAATTTCTGAGTCTCTTATTTTCTTTGTCAATGGTTCCAAATACAATGGAAATAAAAGGGGAGAGAGGACACCCCTGCTTGGTTCCTCTGCACAAGCAGACTTTATCAGAAAGGACTCCACCAACTTTAATTTTTACCTCTGATCCTTCATATAACCACCTAATCAACCTTATAATTTTATCAGGGAATGCAAATGCTTCCATTGCTCTGCTCATAAAATCCCAGTTTACTCTATCAAACACTTTCGCTGCATCAAGACCCAGAAATGTTTGCCTTCCTTCCACAAAATCACAGTGATCCATATCAATTTTGGCATCACTTTTGCCATTTTTTTAGCCATTACAGACAAACACTTTATAATCATGAACTAGTTTTGAAATGGGCCTGTATGAAGCTGGATCTGATGGATCTTTACCCTCTTTAGGTAGTACACCTACTACTGTTTTCATCCAGGATCTTGGTACTTCTCCTCCCCCTAAAATACTGTTAAACAAAACCTTCCAGCACTTCATCAGTTTTTTCCATCTTACCTTCCAAACTTCCACAGGAATACAATCTACTCCTGGGGACTTTCCTGTAGATTGGTTATACATCACCATTTTTATCTCATCTACTCCTGTCCTGTTAGTGATCGAGCCTCATCTCCCCTCTAGCCTTGGTACATTTAATTCTTCCATAAACATTTCCATTTTTACCTTTCCTTGATTTCCATACTTCTCTGCTTTATACAGACTTTCATAGAATTTCCGAAATATTTCTAATACTTCTACAGGATTCCTGGTTTTCTTCCTTATCATAGGTTCCCTAAGGCTGGTAACGGCACTTTCTACTTTGTCACTGTGCTAAAAGTTTTTGCACTTTAGAGTTAACAAAAAACAGTTGCTTAACAGCAATCTTTCTTAACTCTTACATATTGAGGTGGTCCCTTATTTTCTGTTTAGCATTTTGTATTTGCTCCTCTTCTTGTTCAGTGAGATTTCCCCCAATTTTGCAATACTTCAATATTCATCAGTCCCTCTAAATAATTTGTTATAGGTTCATAGATTAGTACTAGGCTAATTGCCCTTGCGAGCCATTTTAAGCTTAGCCAATTAACCCCTGTGAGATTCAAATCCTGTACCTTGTTTGTAAGGCAAACACCTTAACCATTAGGCCACCCTCCCACCCCCTAATCATATCTCCCTTTCTTTTAATTTCCATGCTATTTTTAAATTCCACTTTAATTTTGTCCCACTCCCTCACTATATTTTCAGAAGTTTCTATCTTCTCTAATAACTCCTGAATAATTTCCACAACCCATTCCTGAAATTCCTCTCTTTTCAACAGATAGGTGAGAAAGTGCCAGGATCTCACTTTTACATCATTACCCTGTGTTCTTATTTTAGCGATTATTGGCGCATGATCTGAAATAGTTATTAGGTTAATTAAATGCACATGTTCCTGTGAAATGTAAATTCTGTCTAGCCTAGCCCAGTTTTTGTATCTTGGAGATTAATATAAAAGTTCACTCTGAATTCCTAGTACTGAATTCACATCTTCCATGGTGTAGAAAGTGCGTGTGCTATGTCTAAGAAGCATGTGAGGCTGTGCGTGCACGTAAAAATTCCAGACACGTGCAAACCCTAGTGCCATTTTGTAGAACCAGCCAGTGAGTGAGTATATAAGATTGCAGTAGTTAGTTTGTACACAAGTTACCTGGTCATAGTAAATAAGCCTCTACAGTGATGTATTTGTATATAACAAAGCTGTTTAGAGAGAACCCACAAAGATTTGTTTACTCATGTGAGACTTGTGTATGGAGGTAAAGAAATTCAAACTGAAGGCTCAGGAATACTTTCATGTTATTTGTCTGAGAACTGTTACAACTTATTAGTCTACATAATCTGACAACCAGTGCAATCTTTACTAGGACTCAAAGACAGTTTGAGAATGAATCTTTCTTTTGCTAAAGAAGTTCATCGTGTGAGTGCAGTTCCAAGTTCAAGTTTTTCCACAGCCATTTTCTCAGAGTATGCTGATGTTGTCGATGACAAATTGGGCAAACTTCCAGTTGTGTATTCTATGAAGTTAGATCCCGAAGTCACTCCAGTAGTCATACCAGCAAGAAGAGTTCCAATAGCAATGCAAAACAAAGCGCAGTTGGATAAGATGGTGCAGCAAGGTGTGATTTATCCAGTCACAGAACCAACTGAGTGGTCCATGGTAGCTACACATAAGAAAGGCTCAGACGAAATCAGAAAATGCATGGATCCTAAAGATTCGAACAAAGCATTAAAAATGTCATAACATCCAAAGCGCACAATTGAGGAAGTTGCAGCTGTAATAATGAATGTCACAGTATTTTCTGTTTTGGATGCAGAGAGTTCATTTTGGCAAGTGGTGCTTGATAATAAATCCTCATTTCTAACTACTTTTGGTACTCCATTCGGCAGACAGATTCCTAAGGATGCCATTTGGAATAAATTCTGCAAGTGAAGTCTTTCGGCGTGCAACGGAACAAATTTTTTCAGGTTATCCTTGCGCCACAATAGTAGATCTATTAGTTGGAGGCAATGGTGAAGCAGAGCATGACAAAAACCTCAAGAAAGTTCTTGACAGAGCATGTAAAGTAAATTTGAAGCTCAATCCTCTGAAGTGCAAATTCAGACTTCCAGATGTAACCAATGTTGGACGTTTGTTTACAAGTACAGGCTTAAGACCTGACCCAACCAACAAAACAGGTATTTTACAGATGTCAGCACCACATAATGTGCAAGTGTTTACAGCATTTTCTGGGCATGGTCAACTATTTAAGCAGGTTTATACCAGATTTCAGTGAGTTGACAGCACCTTTGAGAGAGCTAACATGCAAAAATGTTGTATGGTCATGACTGCAACATCATCAGAAGGAGTTTGATAACCTTAAGCAGAAAATTGCCACCCCACCTACATTAAGGTACTATGATGTGAATAAACCAGTTTTTCTTTCCTGTGATGCTTCAGATTTTGACCTTGGTGCAGTTATTTCTCAGGAGGGCAGACGAGTAGCCTGTGCATCTAGGACACTTACTCAAACTGAGATGCATTATGCTCAAATTGAGAAAGAACTTTTGGCAATAGTTTTCGCATGTTCCAAGTTTCACAATTATATTTATGGTCAAAGCTATCCAGACTGAAAGTGATCATCAGAAGCCTACACATTCTGCTCTAGCGAGAATACAAAGAATGATGCTCAAATTGCAAAAGTACAATTTCAAAATGCTCTACACTAAAGGTAAACTGCTCTATCTGGCTGATACACTATCCAGATAGTCTAGAAGTACAACAGAACAGCTTGATGCTGAAACTTATAGGTTCACAGGTAGGTACTAGGCTATCGGCCCAAGGGCCTACGTAAGCCTAGCCAACAAGGTTCCATAGCTTATGCCACCCAAGAAAGTTACTCTCCTGTCCACCGTCCAGCAGAGACACAGAAATGATCCCTGGGGTGTATTTCCCATTTCCCATTCACTAATCAAGATTTTTCTTGAAGAGTGCTAATGAAGAACTTTGCTTGACATAGATGGGTAGCTTGTTCCAGAGTATAAGTCGTCTCTGGAACAGGAATCTATCCCTCCAGCATGTCCTGTTTACTGTGGTGACATGGTTTAGGTCCCTAGAGCGTGTAGCTCAGAGGGATTGGGATTTCTTTAGGTGTAGCATGTCCAACAGCTCTGGGTTTGACATAGCTTTATCTGTTAGGCAGAGATCACCTCGGAGTAGGCAATATGCTACGGAGTAAAGCTGGAGTTTGAGGCGGTCAGTGTAGGGCATTTGTTTGAGGCCAGTAATCCTCTTTGTGAGGTACTTCTGTGGCCTTTCCAGCTGCTGCAGATGTCTTGTGAGGTGCATTCCAAAAGGGGTGTTGTACTCTATAATGGGTCTGAGTGACGAGTAGAGGGGAATAATGACCTTTTTCCTGGATGAGAACCCTTTTGTGATGAGGTGTGCCACGTAGAAGGACTTCCTGACTACTGTGGCGATGTGACTATCAAAGGAGAGACTACTGTCCACCTGGGTCCCAAGGTCTCATCACGCATTCAGTGTTAAGTAGATTGCTGCCTATGTGGTAGTTCATGGGTACAGAGTTTTTACCAAAGGGGATGACACTGCACTTTTTGGCATTGAGCTTGAGGCCATGGCTCTGACACCAGGCATCTGTCTCAGTGAGGCTCTTCTGTAGGATGTCCACATCATTTGGGGACTTGACTACGGCTCCTAGTTTGCATTCATCTACGAACTTCATTACCCAGAGGCCTTTTGTGTTTGGTATCTAGATACCAAACAGGAGAGGTCCCAAGACGGAACCCTGTGGTACTCCACTTATTACTTTGAGGTCAGATTTGCAGTCTGCAACTTTTACAGTGTGGATTCTGTCAGTGAGCCAGTTGGCAACCCATCTTGTGACGTAGGGATTTATACCTAGTTTAGTGAGTTTAGCTATAATTCCAGAATGGGGATGGTGTCGAAAGCCTTGGCAAGGTCAAGATAGGCTGGGTGAACCACCTTACCCTCATCCACAGCTTTGGTGACTGCCTCAAAGAAGTCTATCAAGTTCACGAGGCATGATCTGCCTTTCACAAACCCGAACTGGGTGGGATCCAGAGTTTGGAGGTTACCAATGTCTTTGTTTATGAGTTCCATGATGATACATAGCGCGCCAGGGGTATATAAGATGCAGCAGATGCCATTTTCTTCAGTTTTTCTTGCCCCGGATGTCGGGTGCCCCCAAAAGGGTAGGCTAAAAACATTGCTTATAAAAAGCATACACTAAAATAAATACCTTCATCTACAAGCAAATACACCACATAGGTTGTATAGAATAGAGAAGTACAGATAAGTCCCAGCAAAGAAAGGGGGATGGTGGGTGGGTAACCTGGACTGCAACAGTGAATACACTCTAACATCTACATTTATGGTAGGTACACAACTGCACTATGTTCATCGTGTTTCACTGTTGCAGTCATTACACTTGGGTTGAATCCCAAAGCTGAGGTTGGGCGGCTGGGTCTAAATAGAATTAGGAGTGGCTATGAGGCCCTGCAGAACTGCAGTGGCAAAGCCTGCTCTGGATTTAGAGTAAAGAGGTAAGTGGGAGTGCTTGGTAAAAGTGTGCACTGAACTCCAAGTTGCAGCCTCCAAAATATCCTTGGCTGGTACTCCTCTGAGAAAGGCTGCTGATGTGGCTGCTACCCTGGTCGAATGTGTACTTAGGCACTGATTTGCCATGCTGTGCATAGCAGAAACGAATGCAGTGTCCTATCCATTTTGAAATGGTCTGCTTTGAGATGGCCTTTCCTTGTGATCCTGCAGCATATGCCACACAAAGTTGCTCAGTCTTTCTGAAAGCTTTAGTTTTGTCCAAGTAGAAGTGTAGCTGCCTGTGAATGTCCAAAGAATGCAGAAGTCTCTCCTCTTTATTCTGGGGATTTGGATAAAAAAGTAGGCAAATGAATGGTTTGGTTAAGAGCCACACTGGATACTAACTTTGGCATAAATGTTGGGTTTGTCCTTAGAGAAATCCTGTCCGGATGGAAAATGATAAAAGGTTCCACTGCCACTAATGCCTTTAACTCTGAGACTCTACTTGCTGAAGTTATTGCTAGGAGCAGAGCTGTTTACCACAATAAGAATTTTATCTCAGTTGTATTGGCTGGCTTAAAAGGAGGCAGTGTGAGCTTTTCCAAGACAAAATTGAGGTCCCATGTAGGTATCGGTGCTCTCCTTGGGGGTCTTATGTTTTTGGCCCCTCTGAGGTACTGCCTTAGCAGTGGATGTGAAAAAATAAGAGGTTCCGTATTGTAATGAGCTGAAATGGCAGAGGCATGGATCTTAATTGATGAGAAGGATAGGCCTTTGTCCAGCATCTCAGTTAGGTATTGTAAAATCTGAGGAATATTTGGGACAAGCAGTTCAATTCCTTGTGCCCGATTCCAAGCACAGAATCTCTTCCATTTTTCTGCATAAGATTTTCTGGTGCTGGGCCTCCTGGCTTTCAAAATGACATCCATAACTGCTTTAGAGAGAGGTGTGTTCCGAGTGGTTATATTATCAGCCATGCAGTCAGATTTAAGGTTCTGAGTTGGCTGTGCAGGATCTGATTGTTCTGTTGGGTCAGATGAGGAATTTGAGGTAAAGTCCAGGCTGGGCCTTGAGACAAGCTCTTTAGGATTGGGTACCAGTGCTGGCGTGGCCAGTCTGGGGCAATCAATTATTTTTGGCTTCTCTTGTCTGACCTTTAGGAGTACCTTGGGGAGGAGAGGCAGTGAAAGAAAGGCATAAACTGTCAGGGTTTTCCAGCTGAATGATAGAGCATCCGCCTTCCATGCTTGTGTGTGATAAGTCCTTGTGCAGAATCTCTGTAGTTGGCAGTTGTGAGGGGAGGCAAATAGATCTATGTTTGGGCATCCCCATTTCCTTGTTATGCTGAAGACTTGTGGATCTAGTTTCCACTCGTGAGGGTCCATGAGGTTTCTGCTCAGTTCGTCTGCCAGAGTATTTGTCTTTCCTGGCAGGAATTGTGCCTGCAGATGTACTTGATAGGTCAATGCTGTGTTCCACAAAGTCATGGCTTGCCTGCAGAAGGGGTAGGAATGTATGCCCCCTTGCTTATGTACCACATGACTGTAGTATTGTCCGTCTTTAGTAATAGTTGTCCTGGATGGAGTAGATCCTTGAAAGCTGTCAGTGCATTCTGTACAGCTAGCATCTCTTTTTGATTGATATGAAGATGCATTCGGCTTGCGGGCCACGTGCCCTGAATACATTTTCCCGCCATGTGTGCCCCCCAGGCATTATCCAATGCATATGGTGTTAGTGTCTGCCTGGCTGTGGGTAAAGTGAATGGCTGTCCCTTGTTGTGGTGACAGGCCAGTGCCCACCATCGAAACTCTTGTTGCAGGCAGGGAATGAGAGTAATTATTGTTTCCAGGCTGTGGCAATGTTGAGTCCAAACACTTTTTAGATACCATTGTAGCTTCCTCATATGCAGTCTTGCATACAGAATTAGCAGGATGCAGGATGCCATGAAGCCGAAAGTCTGCAGAATTTTTCTTGCAGGTAACTGGGTCTTTGTTGCCATCATTTGGAAGTAATGAGTCAGTTGCCTTTGCTTGTCTGGCGTGAGATAAGCCATCTGGGCAGTTGTATTTAAGCTTGCACCTAGGAATATTATCTCTTGAGAGGGCACTAGGTTTGATTTCTTTTCGTTTACTGTGTACCCTAAGCAAATTAGTAATCTTTTTACAAACACCAGATGCTTTAGTAGAATGTCCTTGCTCTCTGCTTGAATAAGGCAGTCGTCCAAGTAGGGATATATTTGAATTCCTTTTTGTCTGCAAAATGCAATTACTGGTGCCAGGCATTTTGTGAAGACCCTGGGTGCAGCAAATAAGCCAAAGGGCAGTGCAGAGAATTGGTACTGCATTGAGCCAGCTATGAATCTGAGGTATCTTCTGCAAGATTGTCTGATTGGGACATGCAGGTATGCCTCTTTGAGGTCCAAAGTAACGAGCCAAGCCTTCTTGCCCAGCATGGGTAGAAGTTGCTGCAGTGTCAACATTTTGAATTTTGGAACGTCCAGAAAAGTATTTAGAGTAGACAGGTCCAGTATTGGTCTCCAGGCTTTGTCCTTTCTGGGTACCAAGAAAAGTCTTGAGTAAAATCCTTGGCCCTGCTCTCACTGTGGTACTCTTAGAATAGCTCTCATGTCCACGAGAGATGAAATTTGCTTTTGTGCCTCTGCCCATTGATTGTGTGGCAGGTCTGGCATACCTTGTGCCCTTGGGAGGTGTGAAAGCGGAACCTGTAGCCCTGGGAAACAATATTCAGTACCCATTTGTCCTGGGTGATCATGTGCCAGTTTTGAGAGAAACGTGTTAGTTTTCCCCCTAAGGGTGCTGCCAAAAGGTAAGTGCTTGGCATTGGTAGTGGGAAGTCATTGGGACTGTTTCCTATATGGTTGTGATTCATCTTCTCTGCCTTTGGAGGCTGAAGCACCCCATTGCTTAGGCCTGTATGAGCCTTGGGGCGGAGATCTGCCTCTAGGGAGTCTGTATCTGCCTCTCTGTGGCCTGTCTGACACTGGAAAGGACCAATTTTTAGAAGGCAAGTTCCTGCTAAATCTGGGTGGCTGAACCTGTAAGAAATCCTTTACTGTCTGCATTGATTTCGCTTTATCCTCCATTTTTTTAACACCTCTTCTGCCTTAACACCAAGCAAAGTATCATGCTGTAATAGAGCATCCAATACTTTTGCTTTAACATGATGAGGCAGACTCTGTTCCTTTAACCAAGCATGCCTTTGAATGACAGAGCCTGTAACTGCAGCCCTGCAAGAAGCCTCTAGTGAATCAAAACCACATTGCAAAGTATGCTTTCCCACTTGTTCAGCTGCATGCAATAAATCCTGCATTTCCTTGTTTTCAGGACATTCAAAGTTTGCCAGCATTTTCTGTTTTAGCAGAGACACTAGGTATTGTTGATATTTAAACATGTGAAAAGTACAATTTTGTACCTACCACAAATGTAGATGTTTGAGTGTAAACACTGCTGCAGTCATTACACTTGGGTTATCCTGCCGTCAGGTGGTTCCCCAGTCGGCCTGAGTTCCAAAGTCTTGGTCAGGCATCGGTTGCTGTCGCCTCCTCCCTGATGAAAGTGCGACAGGGGTATACAAGATGCAGCCGACGCCATTTTCTTCAGTTTTTCTTGCCCCAGATGTCAGGTGCCCCCAAATAGGTAGGCAATTCAAATTGCTAGTAAAATATACAAAAGAAAAGCAAACAACCATTTTTAGTTACCAGCAAATACTCCCCATAGGTAATAAAGGGTAGATGACCTAGGTAAGCACCAGAAAGTAAGAGGGGAAGGAGGGAGGGTAGCCTGGACTGCATCAATGTTTACACTCTAACATCTACATTTATGGTAGGTACAAAACTGTACTATGTTCATCGTGTTACACTGCTGTAGTCATTACACTTGGGTGGAATCCCAAAGCTGAGGTAGGGAGGCTGGATCTATAAGGCATTAGGGGTGGCTATAAGGCCCTGCAGGACAGCAGTGGTGAAGCCAGCTCTGGATTTGGAGTATAAAGGCAAATGGTAATGTTTGGTGAAGGTATGCACAGAACTCCATGTTGCTGTTTCCAAAATATCCTTGGTAGGTACTCCTCTGAGGTAGGCAGTTGAAGTGTCTGTTGCCCTGGTGGAGTGAGATCTAATGCTGCTAGGTACAGGTTTCCCATGGTGGGTATAGCAGAAACGTATACAGTGTCCTATCCATTTTGAAATAGTCTGCTTTGAAATGGCTTTCCCCTGTGCTCCTGCAGCGTATGCTACCAATAATTGCTCAGATTTTCTGAAAGCTTCGGTTTTGCCCAAGTAGAAGCGTAACTGTCTGTGAATGTCCAAAGAATGAAGTAGTCTCTCCCCTTTGTTCTGTGGTTTTGGATAAAATGTTGGCAAGTGAATAGTTTGGTTTAGAGCCATACTGGATACCACCTTTGGCATAAACGTAGGGTTAGTTCTTAAAGACACCCTGTCCTGGTGGAAGATGAGGAAAGGTTCCACTACCATTAGTGCCTGTAATTCTGACACACTTTGTGCTGATGTTATTGCCAGTAGCAGAGCAGTTTTCCAAGAGATGTATTTTAATTCTGCTGTGTTAACTGGCACAAAAGGAGGTAAAGTTAATTTTTCCAAAACAAAGCTGAGGTCCCAAGTTGGTGTAGGTGCTCTACGGGGCGGTCTTATGTTTTTAGCCCCTCTGAGGTACTGTTTGAGCAAAGGATTAGAAAAAAAATGGTGGATCCGTGTTGTAATGAGCAGAGATAGCCGAGGCGTGAATCTTGATGGATGAAAAAGAGAGACCCTTGTACAGCATCTCAGTTAAGTATTGAAGTATCTGAGGAATGTTTGGGACAAGAGGGTCAAGGTTGTGCGCTTGTTTCCAGGCACAGAATCTCTTCCACTTATCAGAGTATGCTTTCCTGGTGCTAGGCCTTCTGGCCTCCAGAATGACATCCATAACAGCTTTGGAGAGAGGCACTGCTTGCTTGACTAAGGAATTTTCCATGCAACTAGATTTAAGGTCTTTAGCTGGCTGTGAAGTATCTGATTGTTGTGCTGTGTCAGCAACTGTGGGATTGGAGGCAAAATCCAGGGTGGTTCTTGTGCTAAGTTCTTTAAGATTGGGTACCAGTGCTGGCGTGGCCAGTCTGGTGCAATCAGGATCATCTTTGGCTCTTCCTGCCTGGCTTTTATGAGTACCTTTGGAAGGAGCGGCAAAGGAGGGAAAGCGTATACTTGTATTTTTTTTTCCAGCTGAATGAATGAGAGGGCATCCACTTTCCATGCTTGTGGATGGTAGCTCCTTGTGCATAATTTCTGTAATTGGCAGTTCTTTGGGGAAGCAAACATATCTATGTCTGGGCTCCACCATTTTTGTGTTATCATTCTGAATATTTGTGGGTTCAGTTCCCATTCGTGTGGGTCCATGATGTTTCTGCTTAGGTCGTCTGCCAGTGTGTTTTTCTCTCCTGGCAGGAATTGTGCTTGCAGATGAACTTGGTAGTTTAGAGCCGTGTTCCACAAGGTCATGGCTTGTCTGCAGAGGGGGTAGGAGTGTGTGCCCCCTTGCTTGTTTATGTACCACATAACTGTGGTGTTGTCTCTCTTTAGTAGTAATTGTCCTGGATGCAGCAGGTCCTTGAAAGCTATAATAGCATTTTGTACAGCTAGCATCTCTTTTTGATTGATGTGGAGATGTTTTTGCTCTGTGGGCCACTCGCCCTAGATACATTTTCCTGCCACGTGGGCTCCCCAGGCGTAATCCGATGCATCTGTTGTCAGTGTTTGCCTGGCTGTGGGTTGAGTGAAAGGCTGTCCCTTGTTGAGGTGACAAGCTTGTGCCCACCATCGAAACTCCTGTTGTAGGCAAGGAATTAGTGGTATAACTGTTTCCAAACTTTGACAGTGTTGAGACCATACACCCTTTAGGTACCATTGTAGTTTCCTCATATGCAGTCTGGCATATGGAATTAGTAGTATGCAAGATGCCATGTAGCCCAAGGCCTGCAGAATTTTTCTTGCAGGGAGTTGGGTCTTTGTTGCCATTAAATGAAAATATTGAGTTAGTTGTCCTTGCTTGTCTGGCGTGAGATAAGCCATCTGGACCGTTGTGTTCAAGCTGGCACCCAGGAATATTATCTGTTGTGAGGGCACTAGTTTTGATTTCTTTTCGTTTACTGTGTACCCCAGGCAACTTAACTTTTTTACATACGCCAGATGCTTTAGTAGAATGTCCTTGCTCTCTCTGCTTGAATCAGGCAGTCGTCCAGGTATGGATAAATTTGAATTCCTTTTTGCCTGCAAAATGCAATTACTGGTGCCAGGCACTTTGTGAAGTCCCTGGACACAGTAGATAAGCCAAAGGGCAATGCAGAAAATTGACAGCGCATTGAGCCAGCTAGAAATCTGAGGCATCTTCTGCAGTTTTGTCTGATAGGGACATGCAGGTATGCCTCTGAGGTCCAAAGTCACGAGCCAAGCTTTCTTGCCCAGCATGGGATGAAGCTGCTGTAGTGTCAACATCTTGAATTTCGGAACATCCAGGTTAAGTGTTTAGTGAAGAAAGGTCCGGAATGGGTCTCCAGGCTTTGTCCTTTCTGGGAACCAGTAAGAGTCTTGAGTAAAATCCTTGTCCTTGTTCCTGTGGTGGTACCTTTTGAATAGCTCTCATGACCATGAGTGCTGTAATTTGTTTTTGAGCCTCTGCCCATTGATTTGGTGGCAGATCTGGCATTCCTTTTAGCCTTGGCAGAGTGTGAAAGTGGAACCTGTAACCTTGAGATACAATGTTGAGAACCCACTTGTCTTTGGTGATGCAATGCTAGTTGTGATAGAAAAGTGCCAGTTTTTCTCCTAAGGGGGCTGCCAAGTGAGAGCTGTTTGGCAGATGCAGTGGAAAGTCATTGAGGCTGCTTTTTATAAGGTTGAGGCCTGTCTTCCCCTTCCTTCTGGCCTAGTGTACCCCATTGTCGAGGCCTGTAAGGGGCCTTGTGCCTGACCTCTACCTCTTGGACGTCTGTATCTGCCCCTTTGAGGTCTATTTGTGACTGGAAAGGATCAATTCTTTGTTGGCCAATTTCTGCTAAAACGAAGAGGCTGAACCTGTTAAGAAATCTTTTACCATTTGCATAGATTTTGCCTTATCCTCCATCTTCTTTAATACCTCCTCTGCCTTAACTCCAAACAGCACATCCCGCTGCAAAGGTGCATCCAATAATTTGACCTTAACATGATCTGGTAATGTATGTTCTTTTAACCAAGCATGCCTTCTAATGACAGAGCCTGTAACTGCTGCTCTACAGGAGGCCTCTAAGGAATCAAACCCACATTGTAAAGTATGTTTTCCCACTTGTTCAGCTGCATGCAATAAATCCCACATTTCTTTAAAGTTAGGAGGATCTGAATCTGGAAGCATCTTTTGTTTCAACTGAGACATCAAAAATTACTGATGTTATAGCATGTGAAACTGGCAATTCAAGGCTCTCATTGCTAAAGTTGCAGACGTATATACCTTCTTTCCCCATCTGTCTAATGCTCTGGAATCTCTGTCAGAGGGAACTGGGTTTTTTGCTGATGAGGCCTTAATCCCTTTGGGTCCCTGAGAAATAGTTTCAGGGTCAGAACAGGGCTTTTGTACAGAAATTTGTGCGAGTCAGGGACTCTGTAATATCTATCTATCAGGTTTAACTGGGGCTGGGGGGTAAGGAGTCGGGATTTAAACTGGATTTAGTGTACACATCATCCACAATATCTAAAACTGGCGGGATAGCAAGAGGTCTGTGTTGAGGCAATAAAAGGAAGTCTCTGAGCCTTTTCTTGGATTCTGAGTAATCCTGGCCTTCCCAATGGAAATGTTCCCTCATGGTATGTAAGGTCTCCCCAAAGGAGTAATCCTCAGGCGGAGAGGCTGATGGAATTGATTCCTCAGCATCAGAATCCTCATAAGGGGGTAAAGAATATCCTAGGTCCGAGGAAGAGTCTGAGGAAATGGACACCTAGTCAGAAGATTCATAGTCTGCATCCTGTCTGGGCCTTTTATCAGGAGGGGGGTGGGACCCCCTGATCAGGGTGATTAGGTCCCCGGCCATTTTTAGCATTTGTTTCATAGGCATGGAAGCCTGTCCTGGAGAGAGTTGTGTCTGTTTCTTTGCTTAGACTTGGCAGAGGGTTTAATGGTTAACTGGGTAGGTCTGAAAACACCCTCTATAGTTGTGGATTGCTCAACTACTTCGGTTCCCACTGTAGGGTTAGGATCGGAAAGCTGAAAACCTAGTGCGTCTGAAGGCCCAGGCAGCTCCACATGGGAGTCTGAGGCAGTCTGTGGTTCTGTGGAAGCGGTCGTCAGGGGCTGCGTAGGCACCTCGCTGAAAACCGGAAAACCAGCGACCGGCCTAGAAAAGGCCTCGTCGTCAGTTTTGGGCCTCGGATGCCTGTCCTTGTGCTTTTTATGCATTGCGGTCGTTGGAAGTTCCGACGGCATGGTGTAATTGAATTTTCTGCCAAAATGTCGGGCAAAATCAAACAGACGTTTAATAGTGCGCTTGTTAAACCTAGTACAAAACCGACAACCAGTGACGTTGTGGTCAGGGCCTAGGCATAGAATACAATAGGAGTGGAAATCCTTATGAGGTATTTGCTTCCCACAAGAAATACAATTATTACCTTTTACTGACATCGGTCTGAAGCAAGAAAAAGTTTCCCCAACGGGGTACTTAGCTTTTTTAGAAGACTTCGGTTCTGGATTTGGAATGAAAATCTCAGGAGTCGGCCGACCGGCACTTGCGAACTGCTTCTGCTTCGGGCACCGCGCGGCAAGAAAGACTGGAGAAAATGGCGTCAGCTGCATGTTATATACCCCTGTCACACTGACGTCAGGGAGGAGGCGACAGCAACAGATGCTGGACCAAGACTTTGGAACTCAGGCCGACTGGGGAACCGCCTGATGGCAGGATAACCCAAGTGTAATGACTGTAGCAGTGTAACACGATGAACATCTGGCAGTTTAAAGCCCTTACAGCTAAAGTAGCAGAGGTGTAAACCCCCCCCCCCCATCTGTCCAGTGCTTTAGAATCCCTATCAGAGGAAACAGGGCTTTTTGCAGTGGAAGCCTTGACCCCTTTGGGACCCTGAGATATAGTTTCTGGGTCAGCAGCAGGGTTTTTATAAAGAAATTTATGTGAATCTGGAACCCTGTAGTACCTATCTGGCTTAACTGGTGCAGGGGGTAAAGAATCAGGAGACAGACTGGACTCAGAAAATGCATCTACAATGTCTAGCACAGGAGGAATAGCAAGAGGCATGTGTTGAGTCAATAAAAGAAAGTCTCCGATCCTTTTCTTGGATTCTGAATAATCTTGGCTCTCCCAGTGGAAATGCTCCCTCATGGTGTGCAGGCTTTCCCCAAAAGAGTAGTCCTCAGGAGGAGAGGCTGAAGGGATAGATTCTTCAGCATCAGAGTCCTCATAGGGAGGAAGAGAATATCCCTGTTCTGAAGAGGAATCAGAAGAAATAGAAACCTGGTCAGATGAATCATAGTCAGTGTCTTGCCTAGGCCTTTTATCAGGAGGGAGATGGGAACCCCTGATCAAAGTAATCAGGTCCTCGGCCATTTTAAGCATCTGTTTTTTAGGCATGGATGACTGTTCAGGAGAATGCTGTACATGTTTCATTGTCTTTAAAGGTGTTTTAGACTTTGCCTTGGCTGCTGAAGTGGTCTTGACAGTAAGCTGTGTAGGTCTGAAAACACCCTCAGAAGCCGATGCCTGCTCAGCGGCTCCGGACCCAATCTTAGGGAATAATTTCCGTAGGCCCAATACCTTGAGTTTCCAGAGGCCAAGTTGTCTCCACGTGGGAGTCGGAGGCGGCCTGTGGCTCTGAGGTAGCGGGTGTCAGGGGCTGCGAAAGCACCTCACTGAGAACCAGCAAACCAGCGACTGGCCTAGAAGAGGCTTCATCGTTGGTGTTGGACCTCAGATGCCTGTCCTTTTCTTTTTCCTTGCGCTTTTTATTAACTCTGGTCTGTTGTTCCGATGGCATTATATAGCTAAACCTTCGGCCAAAGTAATGTAAAGCAAAATCAAACCAACGCTTAATAGTGCGTTGGTTAAATCTAGCACAAAACAGACAACTAGCAATGTCGTGGTCAGGGCCTACTAGGCAAGGAATACAGTAAGAATAAAAATCCTTATGAGGTATTTGCTTCCCACAAGAAATACAATTGTTAACTTTTACTGACATCGGTCTGGAGCAAGAAAAAGTTTCCCCAACGGGGTACTTAGCTTTACTGAAGACTTCGGATCTGAAATTCAATTTCGAAAATCTCAGGAGTCGACAGACTGGCACTTGTGAACTGCTTTTGCTTCGGGCACCGCTCGGCAAGAAAGACTGAAGAAAATGGCATCGTCTGCATCTTATATATCCCTGGCGCACTAATGTCAGGGAAGAGGTGACAGCAACCAACACCGGACCAGGACTTTGGAATTCAGGCCGACTCCGGGTAGCCTGCCAGCAGGATAACCCAAGTGTAATGACTGCAACAGTGAAACACTAACATCTGTTGCTGTGCGCCATTCAGTGGGCACAAAGCCTGATGCGAGGCTATTATTGAACATGGTGCTTAAGTGGGGAGCCAGTTCATTCTGAAGTTTGTGTAAAACGCAGCCTGGGATGTTGTCCGGTCCCATGGATGCTCTGTTTTTGGCTTTAGAGAGTGCAACTTTTACCTGCGTAGTTGTGATTACAGGGACTCTGCATTCTTCCTGTATAGATATGGGCCCTTTAGGGGGCGAGATGGGGGTAAAGTTAGCACTGAACCTTTCTGCCAGGATGTTGGCAATATCAGTTGGTTCTGTATTTTTCATGCCTTTGTGCTGTAACTCAGAGCAGATCTGGGTGTTGCCATCTAGATTCTTGACATAGCTATAGAATGCTTTGTGGTTGTCCTTGGATTTAGTAGCGATTTTGTTTTTGTAGCTAGCTTTGGAGGATCTTATAAGGGATCCCAGCTTCTTACTAAGAATGACCAGGGAGCTCCTCCACTCATGGGATTTCACTCTCTTTTGCAACAGTTTCTTCCTTCTGAAGTACAGTTTGTTTATGGCAGGGGACCACCAGACTGGCTTCCTTTTTTTGGAGGATAGCGTCTTGGTTCTGTTTGGGATAGCACGATCCATGCACTCGTGTACGTGTTTAGAGAGTGCATTTGTGTAGGATTCAGCAGTTGTAACTGTATTGTCCATCTGCATGGGTGTCATGAAGTTCACCACTTCTGTTTTAAGAAGCATGAAGTTGGCTTTGGAGAATTTTTTTTTTTTACTGTGGTTCCCTTAATGGGGGGGTGGGGGTGGAATGTGGATATCAAGGGTGATAAACTTATGGTCGGATCGGACCAACGAGGAGTTGACTTCAGGTGTGGAACACCGGTCACTCATGTTGGTAATGACTAGGTCTAGGATATTGTTGCCCCTGGTGGGAGTGTGGATAAGTTGATCTAGGGCATTGGAGTTTATGAACTGCAGAAAGCGTTGAGCTAACGAGTTGGTACACGAGTAGTTTTCCCAGTTAATGATGGGGTAGTTAGAAGTTGCCTATTATTAGGGTATTTGGCTGAACCCTAATATTTTCCAGTACATCAAGAAAAGAGGAGTGGGAATCCTGGGGCATGGTGGGGGATCTCTAGCAAGCTACAATTGGATTGCAGTTTTGCCCAGAGTTAGTTGCACTTGGATAACATCGGATGCATTATGCTAAGCAACTAGCCTGGAGGTGTGGATATCCTTAATAAGTATGGACACACCTCCGCTTTTGGTGTTTCAATCCGGGTTACATGGCCGAAAACTGTGGTATGAGTTATAGCCTGGTAGTGCAGGGGTGCTTTCTGGAGCCTTGAACCAGGTCTCAGTCACTGCACAGATATCGATATTCTCCATTTTAAGGAGTGCCTTGAGTGAGTGCATTTTGAGATTTAGACTTCTAGCATTGAGTAGCATTACCCTCAGTTTTTGCTTGCCTGTTCCTGTTATGGTGGTGAATTTGTTACTTGAACCCTGCCTAAAAAAGGCACTATAGGGGCAGCAAGAGCCTTAGCCAGTATCCGGAATCCCAGGGGTGACAGGTGCAGGCCATCTGTGGCAAAGCATCGTGGTCTGTCGACCATGTCATCCCAAGCAGACAGATACTGGATCCCCTAAGAATGACACCAGAAGCTTAGCCAATTGTTAAAGTCAATCATTTTGTCCTTGTACTGCTGTATCATTCTGGGCGATGGCAGAATGCTACTCAGGGCTAGGGTCATACCTGCCTCGGCTACAAGATCAGAGAGCTCTTCCATGTCTCTTTTCATAATCTAGGGAGGTACGTCTCGGGTCACTCACACCAACATAGACAATGACAGAGTCATATTTGTACTTGTTGTGGAGTGACCTGAGTGCGTGGGTTATGTGGCAGATCCTGGCACCCAACAGGGAGCTGACAGTAACCTTCTCCTTGTTTAGCCTGGTGAGTGGGACATCAGTGTGCCTGACTATAAAGTCACCTACACCTAGTGTGTTGGGTACATTGTTTTACCTTATTGGCTGTGGTTGAGTGGCACACTTGTGGGCTGTGTCATTTGGGCAGTGTTGGGGGATGGAGGATGCTTGCGTTTCTGCTTTGTAGGTCTCTGTTGCTTAGACAGACTATTATTGAGAGCCTCCGCAAATGTTTTTGTTACTATGTGTGATTTTGGTGGTGTAGACTTAGTGAGATTATGTGACGATTGTGGTGTGGTGCAAATGTTTACCTTTTTCTCATGACTGTCAAGTTCAGTCTTGGTTGGAGAGAGCTTTACCTCCAGTTTGGCTAGATAAGTGCATCTCTCACAGGTTGTAGTGTTGGGTGGTAGGAGGAGAGGGTTGTTTGTGTACATGAGGCAATTTTCTACATTGCCTCAAGATGCCCAGATTCATCACAAAGACAAGGAGAGAACACTGGGAGCTGACCCTTGGACATGCCTGAATAAAAAACTATTTTCCCCTAGATAAGTAAGGAAAGTGAGTACAATAGCTGTTTTTCTCTAAGCAAGTGAGAAAAGTAAGTACAAAAACCGTTTTCCTCTAGGTAATGAGGAAGACTGAGTGCTACAGTAATTAGTAGCTTATTTAGTGCACACAAGTTCTGAACAAGTGCTGAGCACGAATAAGCAAATTTAAGTGCTAAAACTAAGAATCTGTATCTGCACTAGACGAGTTACAGGACAGAAACAAGTGCAAATGCAGGCTTTCAAATCAGAAAGTTGAGAGAGATGGAAGATTGCCCAAATGGCCAATAACTACAATCTGGGCCACAACCACTCCTTATGTCGTAGACAGGTTACCTAGTGCTTACCACACCTATTGATAAGCTAGAAGGCTTCCCTCCAACACAGAAAGGCTTGGGGGGCTCAGAAGCTTACATACCGTCCTGGATACAGCAAATCTGTATCTGGAACACTAGTTACAGGAAAGGTAGGAAACAGGCATACAGTTTTTTTTTTTTTTTTTTTTACAGAAAAGTAGTAAAAACAATTCACATGCAGTGCAAGTTAGCACACTTGAGTATGCAGCAATATCAGACCAAATACAGTTTAAAAAATGCAATTAAATTAAAAAGGACTAAAAGCAAGTGCAGAAAGAGTTAATTAGGTAGAATGTGGTGAAGAGCTGGGTCTGGGGGAGTGTCCCAGATCAAATCTACAGTGGGGCGGGCAACTGCAAAAGCCACCAAATGTAAACTACAAACCAAAAAATAGGGAAGGTGGGTGGGACAAAACTGTTTCAGTTTCAACAGAGATCTAAGCAACTACTAACAGTACAAACTTTAAAATGTCAGTGCGTAATTTTTCCACCACTAGACTTGAGTTGAGAGCCCACACTACGACTGATCTAATTTCACAAAAGCTTAAATCACTATATCCATGTTGGATGGCCGTCAAAGCAATCCAGTGCATCACCTGAGGTGCAATCATATTTTCCTTACAGAGATGAATTGTTGATGGAAGATGGCATTATTTTCAAAGGTCCTAAAATTGTTTTTTTCTGTTCCTTATAGCAAGAATATATTCAGATTTTGTATCATGGTCACCCAGGTTTATTATCCACTAAGAGAAGGACAAGAGAACTAGTATTTTGGCATTCATTATTCATTTCTTATTGTTCAGTATGTAATACTACCAAAGTGCATTTGCAAAGAGAACCACTTCAGCTAAATCAAATACCTGAACTACCTTGGCCTACTGTAGCAACTGATATCTGAGTGGAATAATCAACACTATTTGGTTTTGGCAGACTCTTATTCGAACTGGTTTGAGATTGATCTGCTACCAAATTTAACCTCAACAGGTGTTATCACCAAGTTAAAACGTCTTTTCTCAGTTCATGGTAGTCCACACAAACTTTATTGGCGATGGTACTCAATTTACTAGTCAGCTGTTTCAGAAATTTGCAAGAAATGGGACTTTGTACATGTCACTAGTAGTCCTGAATACCCTCAAGCCAATGGTCTAGCTGAACAGGCAGTGCAGAGTGCAAAGCAACTGCTTGAAAAGTCAAAGCGTGACAATAACGATGTACTCTTGAATTTACTTAATCTGAGAAACATCTCTTGGCTCACCAGCTCAAAGACTACTTTCCAAACAAACTAGATCTACGCTGACTATTTCATCAAGTTTGTTAAAGCCCAACTCTAAGAACAATAAAACCATCAAGGCTCAATTGCTGAAGTGTAATATCCAGAAATCTACTTACGACAGATTTCGTTCGTTGAGGGATGGAGAGACGGTATAAATTTGGACAATGAAAGATTTTGATTGAATAGGACAGATTACAGGCATCTGTGTTGAGCCGAGATCCTATTTGTAAGTTCCGAGGGTGTGGAGTATAGGAGGAATCGCAGACATCTTTGTGTACCAGAATCATCATTACAATCACAACATTGTATCTTTGATGCAAACACTAAATCAAAGAATGAGTCAGACATTGTTTCCTGACCAGAATGTGTTCAAAAGTCTAATTCTGTTCCAGAAAGTAATTTGAACATTCCACAGGGCAACCATTTTGCAGAGACTGTCCCAGTTGCTAAATCTGATTCCCAATTTTATGTCACACGATATGGAAGAGTTTCTAAGCCTAGTGTGAAATACACAGCAACATGGACTAGATTGTATGTACTTAGTATTGTATAATACATGTCTTTAGATTATCTGTGATTTCTGCATGCAAAATCTCATGACAAATTGCATGATCTATTTCTCAAAGAGGAAGGATTTAGATCTGAGTATAAAGTGTCTATGTCTTTAAGAAGCACGCAAGGCTGTGCATGTATAAATTCCAGACATGTGCAGCCCCTAGTGCCATTTTGTAGAAGCAGCCAGTGAGTGAGCATGTATGATCATAGTAGTCAGTTTGCATATAAGTTACCTAGTCATAGTCAATAAGCCTCTACAGCGATTTGTTTCTATAGAATAAGGCTTTTTAAACCAACACGAAAGTGACATGCCAAATATTTCCATAAATGTCTTTAAAAATGTACCCTCCTTTGTTGTACTTCCCTTTCTAGGCCCCCAGACACATCTTCACTGTTGCAGATCCAGTCCGCACTGATATATAATGCTCCTTGCTGAAAGTTGATTATTTCTCCAAAAATTTTCTTTAGCGCCGTTACAGCATTTTTAGTGGAATATAAACACATGCCAGTGTAATCCTTCTACCTTGCCAGTAGCCTCTTAGTAATAGAAATCTACCATTATTATATTTTACTTCCTCTTCTATTACTATTGGAGCTAAAATGATGCATGTTTTGATGAAATTGGGGTTTGAGTGCATAGACCATCCACCCTACTCACCAGATCTTGCTCAGACTATTCCCGGTTTCTAAACCTTAAGAGTTTGAAAGGGTGGCAATTTTCAAGTGATTCGGAGGCAACTGCAGCAGCAGTGCAGTATTTCAGTAACCACACTTCAGACTTTTTTTTGACAGGGTTACAGAGACTTCAAATACGATGTGCCAAGTATGTTGAACTTTGGGGAGAATATGTTTACTAACTTGTAGACTTCATGGCTCCATGTCATTCCCTTCTTGGTTGGGCTTAGAATTTTTCAACACACCCTCATGTCTCTCCCTCATAGCTTCTGGAACTGCCCTTTGTGTATTTGATCTAAAATGCGTTATCTAACTAACAAATCGCTTCTGTTTTTGCATTTTGGCATCAGTGTAATAGCATAAACTCCCGTAGTTCAGTTCACGTTTAATGGTATTAAGACTAACTTATACAATGTGAAATGATTCCTTTCTTTTACTATTTTTTTTTTAATTTTTTTTAATTTCTTCATCTTTCTCTGACAGTGGTACCAAAAGAGCCGCCCTCCTCTTCTTCAGTTACATATTTATGGATTCTTCAAACCTAACACTGAATTTCTCTATTTATATTTCCTGTTACATTTTCAATTTCATTGCTAACAATAGTAAAATTATTTTCTACTACCTCAATAACACTTTCTTGTTCTGGTCATTTCACAAAAGGTCACAATTAAACCATAGCTGTCGTTCCCTGCTGCACCTACTGCACAACGTTTTACAGCATTGAAAATCATGTCCTCCTTCCCAACAATGACTGCAACATCTTTTAAACAGCAACTGTTTGGTTGCTCCCAATGTCTTTGTTTTCAAGGTTTTTCTTTTATTATAACCCACTTACCCAATGCTGCATTTCCCTATATTCAGTATTCAAAGTCACTAAGATTTCTCATTCCCCTGTTTATACACTCCTTTTAACTACTGATTTTAAAAATACTTTTGACAACTGTCTTTCAAACAATCGTTCAGTTCCTCCACTATTATGTCAGTTCAAAACTGCATAAAATAACTTTATTAGCTTGCACACTTAAGTTTACAATAGCACTGTCATTCCATGGAAACATTTTTTTGCGACTTACCTGTCCACACATTTTTGCCATCTCAAAACTTTCAAAAGTAATATTACAAGGTTTCACTGGCTAAATAACAAACTTTAATTGTTGTACTTTAATGGACAAAAACTCTAAATGCTTATCCCACACCACATACCTGTTAAAGACAGAGACTTTCTTTGATTTCACATGTGGCAAATAACTTTTCTTTTTCATTGTCTGGCCATCTGCTGCATTGTTTTGTTTCCCTCCACCTCTACTATGGCATAAATGTGCTTTACTGCAGACAGCTAAGTTCCTGGCATCCCACTGAAGGTACATGTTCACCATATAATCAGGCTCATATGAAGCTGGACAAGAAGCCCTCTTACTGCTCCTCGGCTCTTCTGATATGAAACCGAAGTTAGTTTAGGTAATCCAACAGTATGGTCAAAAGATTCATTTTTCAACTGCAGATGCTTAACCATGATATCACTCCCAGAAAGAAAAGTCTCCTCTTTTGGCACTCATTTTTAATTTTAACAGCACATCATTTCCAAGCTCTCTTCTGATACAGCTGCTATCATTTGCTCCTGACTCTTTCTCTACTAGGACAGTTGCATAACTTTATAGTCTTCTCCCACTTAAAAAAAGGAGAATCTGTAATAAACACTAAAAACAAACAATAGACAAAAATAGTACAGACCAACCTCACTTTTGCATATACAAGTATTTACAATGCAAAATAAATTTTCATCCATAAGGAAAGGAACTATTCCAATTTAAAGGCACAGTTCCATGCAACAGCAATGTCATCCAACTGTACAATCAAATAAATTCCATAATATTCTAACTGCTGTACTTTCCAAGAATAAAAGTTGTCAAGTTTCTTCAACACCTGCCAATCTGCATCAACATGTAAAGTTTCAGTCTTTTGCTTATACTTAATGTGTGCTTTAAAAGGAAATTCTCACATAATGGAATATATCTGAAACTTTCAAAACATGAATAATAATTATATCAAGTAACAGAAAACAAAAAGACAAATACTTTCAACCATATTTAACAACATTCTTCAAATATCTGCCCTATCCTTTCTGCCACAACTACATTTTCATTCTGCTTATCAAATCACCACATTTCTATTTCTTAATACATTTGAATGATGTTCATTCCACAAGTAATCTTACTGATTAGTTTCATATAAATCTAAAGATATCACATCTATTTATAAGCTCAGGAAGCTATTTTCAAAAAAAAAAAAAAATCTATTGAAGCCATGTATCATAACCATTTTTTAAAACATTCAAATTAAATATTCACATTTTAAGATGCAACACAGATTTATATGCATTAATAGAAAAGAAAACCAACCATGCAAACAGTTTCATTTTTGTCATATCATATACACTTTCTTTTTAATAATTTTCATTCACTTCAACATTATAACTTTGCTCACTTCCTTTCTTCCCTTACACCTCATTCCTTCACCGGAAAATAATTTTCTGTGTATATTTCTACAATATATACATGCACAATATATGAAATGTGCTTCTTCCCTTTTCTAGTGATCCCCAGTGCTGGTTATTTTACCTCCTTTACAATTATTCAAAGCTTCCTTTACATTGGGAATAACCGTCTGATCTCCATTTTCTAGCAAACTATTTCTTGGCATCTAATAACAAGCTTTGTGAGGCTTTCTTAAGTCTAGGAAATTCAGATCCTATATACCAGCAAAAAAAGAAATTCCTTAGTTACAACCATTTGTTCCCCAACATTTCTATCAAACTTTGTACAGCATTTTTAAAATCTTCCAATTTGTCACATTTCCAAAAAACATGTTAATTTTCTCCCTTATAATCACTCCAACATCTACTATCTTCTTGAGAAAAAAATCCTATGAAATAAACTTGGAGTATAAAAATGCCTATATACAAAAAAAAAAAAAAAAAAAAAACATGCAAAATTCCTAAACCTTACAGATTTTGTTGCATACTTGCAATTCTTACAAATTTCTTCCCATTTTTCCTTCGCAACTTGCCTTCCATTCTCTTTTCATAATCATTTATAGCTTCCTCAGCTTGATTCTTACAGTTATGCAGTGTTTTACATGCCATACTAATTACCCTTTTTAAAAAGGCAACTTCTGTTCTAAAAACTCTGTGAGACCTGGTCTTTCAATTAACATTCCCCTATCCCTTTCTATTTGCCTATACTCTGGTACCAATTCCTGACAAGGAAGGCAGTCTCTAGGCTGCAATCCCACTTTTTGCGCAACCTCATCTCACTCTATAACCTTTCCCTTCAGTTATTTGCTCCCATTCCTTGGTTCCTTTGTTAATTTCCTCCACAGAATTCCACCCCACTCATGTCTACTTTCTATGCCCACACTTGCAGACATACCTATTGAAAAAGTCTCTTTTCTTCATTCTTAAACTGGCTTAGCTCTTCGAATACTTTCTACTTCTTCACAAATAGATAATTCAGTATGATTATTTTCCATAACAACCTGCATATAAAATCTTAGTACAAAATAATGATATTTTGTATTTGACATAGATGACATCTGCACATATAGCTAAATTTTCTCAAGTACAATACCAGTTAGATCTATGAATTTATGAATTCTTAATAAATGGCTCTAAATATAAAGCAAATAACAGTGGGAAGAAAGGACATCCCTGCCTGGATCCTCTGTCTAAACGCAGCATGTCAGAGATGAACCTTCTCAACTTATGTCAGACCCTCACATATCCTTCTTATGAATCCTATTCTATCAAGGAATACAGATGCTACTATTGCTCTGATCAAAATCCCATCATCATTGTGGTGTTTCTTACACTCTGCTTCTTTCTGGCCCATCACTGTTTTATTAACATCAAATGTTTGACTCCATGTCATAACCACACTGAGCCATACCCATCAACTCTGGTAATAAATGTGCCATCTCTTAGCTAGCGTACATATAAACATTTTCTAATCTAGGTTTAAAAAAATTGAAATGTAGCTATATGAAGCCAGAGCTGAAGGGCCTTTACCCTTCTTTGGTTAACACAGCTATCACAGCTTTCTTTTAAAATGCTTGTACTTCTTTCTCCATTTACAGTATTGATAAACTGTTGGTTATGTACTCACCATAACTTGGCATCTGATTTTCCAATTTTCATCCTTCCTCACCGATGAGTTCGGATCAGACTCAGCCACATACACTAGACTTTGGATCCAGCTCTCGAGCTCTTCCGTCTACCCATAATGCTCTATTCCATTCCCAACACCTCAGATTAAGTTTGCTGTCTAATCTACCACTTCATAGCAGACATAGACAGAAGAAAGACAGGGCTCAACTCTGGAACTGAACACTTCCAATACAGTAACAGCTACTTCCAGGAGTGACATGGATGGGAGGGGAAGGTGAGGAAGAATAAAAATGGACAACACAGATGCCAAGTTATGGTCAGTACTTAACCAACAAATCTGATGTCCTTTTCATTCTTTCTCACCAATGGGACAGCGACCCTAGCTACATAGGCCTTGGTAGGTCTTCATGGAAGCATCTGCAGGACCACTGTCGAACCCAAAAAGCTAGGCTTCTCAAAATAATGTCCAACTTGCAATGTGTAACAAAGGTATGAGTCTTTGACCAAGCAGCTGTAGCACAAATGTCATCAATAGAAGTCCTTGACCAAAAAGCTGATTAAGTAGCCATAGACCGGGTGGAACGAGCTTGAGGAAGTTGTGGTCAATTTAGTCTTTTTTGAAAAAGAATCAGTGAAATACAATATGTAATTCATTTGACTAGAGTAACTTTAGATACTGTCTGGCCCAAGCAATTTGGGGAAAAGGATGCATAAAGTTGATCAGACTTCCTGAAGTGTTTTGTTCTGTGAAGATAAAAATGTAGTTGTATGTGCACATCAAAGAGATGAAGCATGTATTCTCCATTATTTGCAAGTTCTGGAAAGAAAATTGGTAATTCTACATACTGGTTGATGTTATTTCAGATGCCATGGCCTCGGTTGCCTGTCCTTTTCTTTTTCTCTGCGTTTCTTATGAATTCCGGTAGTCGGATGGCTATCTGATGGCATCGTATAATTACATCATCTGCCAAAATAGTGTAATGCAAAATCGTACAGACGCTTAGTGCGTTGGTTAAATATAGCACAAAACCAACAACTAGCAATGTCATGGTCCGGGCCTAGGCAAGGAATACAGTAAGAATGAAAGTCCTTATGAGGTATTTGCTTCCCACAAGAAATACAATTATTAACTTTTTCTGACATCGGTCTGGAGCAAGAAAAAAGTTTCCCTAACGGAGTACTTAGCTTTTAATGAAGACTTCAGATCTGAAATTCGAACACGAAAATCTCAGGAGTCGGCCGACCGGCACTTGCGAACTGCTTCTGCTTTGGGCACCGCGTGGCAAGAAAGAATGAAGAAAATGGCGTCTGCTGCATCTTTTATACCCCTGACGCTCTGACATCAGGGAAGAGGTGACAGCAACCGACACCGGACCAAGACTTTCGAATTCAGGCCGACTGAGGGCAGCCTGCCAACAGGATAACCCAATTGTAATGACTGCAACAGTGAAACACGAAGAACATCAATATAAAGAGGCTTTGTCGATAGGGACTGGAGTTCAGAAATTCTTTTAGCTGAATTAATAGCTAATAAGATCATTTTCCAAGAAATATACTTCAGGTGACATTTGTCTGCTGGTTCAAAAGGCTTCTAAGCTAAACCTTAAAGGACCACAGTAAGGTCCCAAGGAGGATAAGGGTCCTTTATTGGGGGGTCTGAGGAAAAAAATGCCTTTCATGAAGGCCTTACACAATCTGGACATAGCCAGACAAAAAGATTTGTTTCCAGAACGAAATCTGAATTCACTACCAAATGAAATTTAATCGTAGAGAAACTAGCCTTCTTCAAAAAGGGTTGTTAGAAATAGAAAACTGGCCGAAGTTTGTGCTGAAAAAGGGTCAATATTCTGGCTAGAGGCCCAAATAGAAAATCTTTTCCATTCGCTTTTGTAGACTTTCTTGGCAGAAGCTTTCTGGGAAGCCAAGATAATATCACAAACTGGGGAAGAAAGCCTGGACGGTCTTTTACTAGAACTGGAGAAACCATGTGGTTAGCTTGAGGGCATTGAGATTGGGGTGTTGAATTCTCGAAGGGTGAGACATGAGATCCGGTGTGGGTTCCAGTTTCAATGAAGGATATCACAAGTGAGACCACAGGAAGAGAACCACTCCTGCTGAGGCCAGAAGGGGAAAATGAGGATGAATAAGCTCTTCAGCCTGCTAGCTTTCTGTAAGAACTTTGGAATCAGAGGAAGAGAGGTGTAGGCATACAGGAGACCAGGGGGCTAATCGTGAATCAGCGTGTCTCTTGGTGACTCCCTGGATAATGGATCAGAGCGAAGTACTTGCTGCACTTAAGGGGTGATGCAAATTGATCGCAGCAAGGTAGGCATCAGGGGCTGAAGATCATATTTGTTACAGATTGATTGAGACACCACTTGTGAGGCATCAGAATGGATCTACTGAAACTGTCTGCTAGCGTGTTGGTTTTCCCTGGGATGTGCACTGCAGTGAGAAAGTGGTCTGAAATGATCACCCATTCCCAAACCCTCATGGTCTTTCTGCACAGTGTATAAGATCAGGCTCCTCCTTGCTTGCTGATGTACCGGACTACTGACATGTTGTCTGTCTGAATGGCAATAGTCCCCAGAGAGAGAAGGTCTTGAAATGCTTGCAACGCTAGAAAGACTGTTCTCATCTCTAGGACACTTGACTAACACGCAACTGTCTCTCTAAAGGGGCCCACGTCTTGGACCATCTTTCCCAATAAATGCCCCACCCCCACCCCAGTTGCAAAGTGTCCATGGTCACTGCAGAAACTGGGAACAGAAGGATAGTCTGCCCAGAAAGAGATAGCAAAGACTGAATCCACCAACGAATATGAGGTTTGCAGATCGGAATGAGTCTTATGGGAAAAGATAGGGGCAGATAAAAAATGTACCACTGTACCACCAAGGTCTACTGAAGAACCCCCAAAATGAATTGTGCTAAAGGGACCAAAAGTATGTCGGCTAACATCAACCCCAGAGCTTGTAGTACTAATCTTGCTTTTGGAGACAGGTGAGAAAGTATCGACCGAACCTAAAGTCTTAAAGATGTGATGTGATGGAAAGATAAGGAAGTCACTTGAGTTATGACGCTAAAGAGTCCCTATGAATTTCAGGGTCTGTACCGGGACTAGATTTGACTTGGTAAAATTTACTAAGATGCCTAAGGTGTTGGAAACCTGAAGCAAGTAGTTCCTGGCTTGTAAAAGTTAATGCTTGGATGGGGCAGTAAGGAACCAATCATTGAGATATGGAAACACCTGGAATCCCTTAAGTCTCAAGTGAGCTAACATGACTGCCATGCATTTGATAAACACCCTGGGAGTTGTGATAAAGTCCAAAGGGAGTGTTTTGAACTGGTAATGATTGGCTCCCAGCCAAAAGAGTAATGTCTCCTGAATTGTCTGTCTATTTTTATGTGATAGTATGCATCCTGAAGATCTACAGAACACGTCCAATTGCCCTTGCGCATAAGAGGTCAGATGAACTGAACTGTGACAATGTGGAACTTCGCCTTATTTATGTACTGGTTTAACTTGCTTAGATCCAAAATGGGACTTGGAACTAAAAAGAAGTGACAGTAAGTTCCACATCCTATCTGGTCAGGTGAGAACTCTTGGATGACTCTTCTGTAGCAGCTTTTGTATTTCTTGTGCTGCATCCTTCCAATGACTGGGTTGAACGTTGGGAAGTTTCTTCTTTTGAGGAGGAGGAAGGGAAAATGGTAAGTAGTAACCTCCAGATATGATTCTTAGCACCTGTGAATCTTTTGCAATATCTATCCAGGCATCTAGGTGCAAAGAGAAATCACCCCCTGACTGCCTCCAGTGTTGGACAGTTGGGCACCGCTTCAGGAGGTTCTATTACTTATGCTTGTGCCAAGTATATTGATGGTATCCTTAAACCATACATCCAGGGGGAACCTCAGATCTGTAAAGATTCCTGGGATTTTTTGGAGAATTTTAATAAAATTGAATACCATTCGGATGTGATCTTTCTGGTGGTAGATGTTAAAGATCTTTATACAGTTATACCTCACCAATTGGGTATTGACTGGACAAGAAATTTTATGCTAGCTAAAAAAGCCACCAATATACAGATGTACCTAGTGGAAACTCTACTAGACGTAGTGTTATCAAACAACTTTCTGGTTTTTAAAGACCAGTTTTTTCTCCAAAATATAGGAATTGCCATGGGGTCACCCTGTGGGTGTAGTTTTGCTAATAGCGTTATGGCGTTTTGGGAACGTAACTGGCTGTTCAATAGTGAACTGTACCAACATGTCACTTAGATACCAAGATGACGTGTTTTATCTGGAAGGGCCCGCAAAATCTTATCCCTGAGTTTACTGACAATATTTCTGGAATGACTGACTTTCTAGAATTTATGTATTCCATAGGAGTTGATGAAATGAACTTTTTGGATGTTAAAATCTGTAAGGACAAAACTAATAATAAATTTAAGTCTTTAATTTACAGAAAGCCAACTCATTCAAATAGTTATCTCCATTTTTCTAGTGGTCACCCTTTCCATCAAAAAAGGAGTGTAGTGAAGGGGCAATTTGTCAGGGCTGCCAGAATGATCTCAGATGATACTGATTTCATTGAGGAATGTGACAATATCAGTAGAATGTTTCTGAGTAGAGGGTATCCTGACAGTCTTATTGTGGGGACGTTGCAGGAAGTTCAGGGCAAAAGGACCACTGGGCATTTTATGCCTTTGTTGGGTGGAGGTTTGATGGGTAGAGCTAATAATGACATCATGAATACGGATTCCTCTGTTCACCCTAGAATTAACTTTTTGTTCACATATAGTGTGGACTTTAAATTTATAAGGGAAGTAGTGGCTAAGAATTGGAGCATCATACTAGAAGATAGAGCTCTAGTTAAGGTTTTGGGTACATTTCCAAAATACACATATCGAAGGGGTATTGACCTTAAAAACCTTGTTGAAATGGTCGTAGATAAACCAAAAGATAAAATAAAGGGTATGCGAAAATGGGGTACGTGCCCACAATGTAAATTTATTCACAATGATAAGAAAGTGTACATTAACAGGAAAAATTATTTTATCAAGGATAATTACAACTGTGATACACAGGGACTAATATATGTAGCTTTATGTGAGAAATGTCCTTCCTTCTATATAGGCAAAACAGAGAGAAAAATAAAGAAAAGAATTTATGAACACCTGTATGCCATAGGTAGGAAGGACCTCACAAATGCACTTGCTAGGCACATTTTAGATTTCCCTGATCATTGTTTTGCATTTTGTGTGTTGTACCAGGTTAGAAATTATATAAGAGGAGGACCCTGGCAGTTGTATCTGGAAGAGCAAGAGTTATTCTGGCAAATTAGAACATGTGTAAAACAAAGCACTGATATAAAGTCTGTGTAAATCCAAAAACCGACAAAAGTTGAGTAAAAAAGACCTTTATAGTAACAACAAAGCTTTCAGGTTAAAAAACCCTTTCTCAATGTATGACAACAGGTATAATAAAAACGCCCATATAAATACAAAAAGGAAATCATATGACCTGCAGCCATGATCACATGATTCACATTTAAACATTTATAGCCAATTCTCAGGATACAATCAAATAATCACTTAAACATATAGCATTGAGCTATAATAACATTATATATAATAACGAAACCTAAAACACTAATAAATATTAAAAATATTAATGATACAAAATCATTTTAGTCTAGTCTGCTGTATTCTAGTTAAAATAGGTTTTAAGGATACTGTTGCATTTAGACCAGGGGGTGTGTCTGCAGAAAGTCTAACTATCCACTCATATTCCTTAAGGTCCAAGAAATTGGACAAATCCCCTCCCCTAGTTGTTGCTAAGACATGATCAATCACCCTGAACTTAAAACAATGTCTACTACCTCGAGACGCAATATGCTTAAATAGTGCATTGTTCTCATTAGAATGTCTAATGTTAGACTTGTGCTCTATTATTCTTTCTTTGAGTTTTCTCGTGGTTTTTCCCACATAAAAAGATGGGCAGATTTCACATGTTGCTAAGTAAACCACATTATTAGTAGCACAAGTAGCATAACCATGAAAATTATATGATCTTCCTGATACAGGGTGTGTAAACGTATTTAACTGAGATGAGCCTTTATGTTTAACTATATCACCACAGCTACTACAATTATGGCAGGCATAAGTACCATGCTTTGTAGTTACATTCAGGCTAGGTTTTACATTATTAAAATCTTTATATCCAAGTATATTTTTTAATGTTCGCATGTTTCTATAACTAAAATAAGGTTTATCACCTACTATCAATTTAATGTCATCTTGTACTAGTAATACCTTCCAATATTTAGTTATTATTTTTCTAATGACATCTGTCATTGAATTAAATGTGGTTATGAATCTCAAATTATTTACATTTCTCGAGGACACATTTGAATCATCCCTTTCAAGAGGTACCATGTTAAAAATAGGTTCATACAGTCCTTCTCTCTGAGATATTATATATTCCTTAATATTTACTAATAAGTCTACGGGATATCCACTATTCTTAAATTCTTCATAGGTTTCATCGAATTGCTTCATAAAAGTTTCCTGCATCGAATTTAGTCTGCTTACTCTAGCCATTTGGGCTTTGACAATGCCTCTAAAAACGTGTGGTGCATGCATGCTAGTTGCATGCAAATATCTACCTGCTGCTATTTCCTTCTTAAATACGGATGTGTTAACACTATTATTATGTTTAGTAATTGTCACATCTAAAAAATTTATAGATGTATCCGATACTTCTATTTTGAACTTCAAAAAGTTGGTAGTGTCATTTAAAAATGAAACGTAATTCATAAGTTCAGATAAGACTTCCTCTCCAAAGAAGAAAACAGTCATCTATGAACCTCTGATAGAAAACAATATTATCATTCAAGAATTTTTCTCCATCACTTACATAATCCTTCTCCCATTGGTAGAGGACAAGGTTAGCGTATGTATTCGCCACGGGTGTGCCCACTGCTACCCCTGTTTGTTGTAAGTAGAGATTATTGTCAAATAAAAATATGTTGTTTCCCAGCACTAGTTCTAACAACATACAGATATTCTCTATGTGTCTAGTTGTAAAATTAGAGCGTTGTATTAAGAAGCTTCTAATGGATTCTACTCCAAGGTCATTCGGAATGACCGTAAATAATGAGTTAATGTCCATAACTACCATGTATATGTTATTGATGTTAACATCTAGATCCTTCAGTCCTATATAACATTTCTTTAGTTTTTCTAGGAAATCCACTGTATCCTTAAGTACTGTCTTGCACATAATTAATAAAGGCTGTAACTGTTTCTGTAAGTATAGGGATATCGGCTCTGTAATCCAGCCCTTGCCAGATACTATCGGCCTCATTGGTGGCTTTTCCCTAGACTTATGTACCTTAGGAACCCCATATAATTGTGGAATAACAGGACAGTGAACTGTAAAGAAATGAAACAGGTCTAGTGTTATATCATTTGACAATTGGAGTTCATAAATGCACATATTTACATAACTAATGCATCTTTTGACATCCAAAGTTGATATTTGTTTAAACGCCATTTGATCTCCAATTAATAACATTACAGATTGCTTATACATCCATTTATCCATAATAACAATGGAGCCTCCTTTATCAGCTTGCTTAATTATGATGTTTGTATTATCTATAAGTTCATTCATTGCTGTATATTCAGAATGTGTAATGTTAAAGAACTTATTAGTTCTTTTGTTTGCATAAACTTGTCTAATATCAAACTCACATAGATTATGAAATGCTGTTAAAACAGGCGGGTAGCATGGCATAAATACGCTACGTCTCTTACATAAATTGTTATCATAGTCATCATTCTTAAAAATTAATTTTAATGCTATTGATCTAATAAACAGTTTTAAATCTGTTAAGACTTTAACCATGTCCTCCGTATGGGTGGGTATAAAACCCAATCCCTTATTTAATAGAGCAATATGTTCCATAGTTAACGTAAATGCTGACAAATTTATAATACCTGCCATTATCTTCTGGCTAGTTTGTATTGTTTTTGTGGACTATCATTCTTTCGCTTTAAATCCACTGTCAAGCTAGTATCTCTCGATTTCGTTCTGCCTCTTGATGTCGATCTAGCTACAGCATTCGTTTCCTTATCTTTTATGCGTTCTGCATGCTGTAGTTGAAACGGTTTTGTAAAATAATTAGTTAAAGTTTTTTGTGAGGCCTGTGTGGAATGGTTTGCCTCATTTTCATTCACGACTGTAGCGTGAGTATCTACTGTAGTTTGTTCCGACATTTGCGCTCCCTCGTCAGCCACTGATAACACATTACGTTTCAAGCTAGCATCCAATCCAGTGGTTAGCTTCTGTCCTTCTTTCGGCGGTGATTTTAAAGGCACTGTTACTAATTCAGGAAAAACATCTAGGGAATCCAGAGATATATTAACAGGTGTTTGCTTTACAAAATGTAATGAGTCTTTACTAACTCTATTAGTGGATACATTTCTACTACCCATGGTGTTTGCGGTTGTCTCATTTTTCGGCCAAGAGAAAATATTTCCTACTTGGTAATCAGATATATCATGCAACAGTTTTCTTTTTTTCACGACTTCCAAGTGATCATCCAACGTATTTAGCCTATCCATCATAGAGTTATACAGCGATTGTACGTTAGTGAAACCTGGCATAGCTAGTAGTTCTTCTTCCTTTAAGATAATATCTGCTTTCAGTTCATTTTCAATATTAGTAAAGAACTTATTCATCAGCAACATGTAATCTTTACTTAATTTCAGATTTAGACATTGCCACTGTTTAAGTAGCTCCGGGTATGTATTCCCATAGGAAGGCATTTTTGTAATTCTTAGTCCACGTGGAGCTATGCCCTGTTCTATATAGGCACCAAAACTAAAGCGCTGCCATTGCAGACGCTTGAAAGTACCAACCTTTCTCTCTAGTGCTTGTATTTGGCGTTCAAAGTCCAACGTGTTCACCGTAGAAACAATTTCCTTTTCCACTAATGGTATAGCACTAGTCGTTAGTTGCAAGAGAGGATTGGTTTCTTTCTCGAAAAGAAACTTTAATCGATTATGGTAATCCATTATTGGCTGCAACAGGCTGAAGTAGGACTCAACTTCAGTGCAAAGGAAGACCACAAATAAAACAAAGCACTGATATAAAGTCTGTGTAAATCCAAAAAACGACAAAAGTTGAGTAAAAAAGACCTTTATAGTAACAAAGCTTTCAGGTTAAAAACCCTTTCTCAATGTATGACAACAGGTATAATAAAAACGCCCATATAAATACAAAAAGGAAATCATATGACCTGCAGCCATGATCACATGATTCACATTTAAACAAACATTTATAGCCAATTCTCAGGATACAATCAAATAATCACTTAAACATATAGCATATAACATAGAACATGTGCTCAACTCCCCCCAGGGTTAAATGATTTTGCATCCATAAAGTGTGTGCTTAAACTTAAAGCTCTTCTTAGGTAAATGCTATTTGGCAATTTGCATAGCATTTTATAGCAACTTTAATGTGAGACAGCTTCTCTTTGAATAATATAGTTAATTATTTTACTATCCTTAAGCATTCAGTTTTTTATGCTATTGAGTGGTTTTTTAATGTAGCTTTATAACTGTTGTATTATATACACTTTATTTGTGTTTTTGTATGAATAGGTGCTTCTTGAGTAAACATTTGTTTGACACTGACTAAAAAGCTTAAGAAAGGAAGGTTTTATAATCTGATGATTATAGGTGTAACCATTTTAAATTGATTCATGACAGTGATTGGTTTATTAACGTTTAATGAATGTGAACTACTTTTTTATATAAAAATAGAGCTGTGTGGAGTGACTTTTGTCTGATGAAGGCTGGGCATTTGCTTAGCTGAAAGCGCTTACCTTGAATAAAACAGTCCGTGCCATTTTTATCCAGCTTGGTTCTGCTTTCCAGTTTTGTTTTGGTTTTGTTTTAAACAGTTTGAGTGTATATTACACCGCTTCAGGAGTGTTGATAGGGCCTATTGGAAAAAGAATTTCTGAAGTCCTGGTTCTGTGGGCCCCCTCTGCCTCTAGGGTGATGTCTACCATTAAAATTTGCCTCTGCAGGAATTATTCCCACTCGAGTTCTGGAAAGGTCCCTGAGATTTTCGGAATCACATCATGTTACCACCTTGTTAGTTTCTACAGAAAGTCCGGTGAGGGGTAGAAAACTTTATTCCTATGGCATACAGTCTTTCCGTTTTGTTCGCTGCAGGTAATGGTGTTCTTAACTGAGGGCCTGAACAAGGAAGGGGCATCAAAGGGGGCACTAACAAAGGACATCTTGAAGGGTTTCGCAAAACTGCATAACCGCATCCAGACATGTCCTCCTTATGGCTATAACTAAACTGGCTGCTCATGGGGTACCTTCCGCTGCATGGGAGATCAGCCTCATCTATGCACTTGAAATGGACAGCAGAGTGGCCAGTTGGGAGTAAATCTTTTTGAAATCCTCAAGAGACATGGCAAGACAGTATCTGATAACGTCTTAATAAAATTTCTCTGTATCAGAGTGAAATGTGCCAAGTATCGCTTTCCAAATCTGTCCATCGCTCTGGACTCCCTGTTCAGTGGATGGACAAAAAGAGCTCTGCTCAGCAAACTTCTTCTTGGTGGCTGCTGCCCCCAATACCATACCATCAATTGGGACCCCCCCCTGCTCTATCAGCAGGAGGGGCGACAATTTTGTCCAGGCACTTGTGAATAGGTTCAGTGTCTGGTTCCTTCCAAGTCTAGCAAGAAACCAAGTCAATCAGTTCTTCTGCTGGAAGGGATCAGTAAAGACGTAGATGGTCCAGAACCAAAAGCCTCCAGAAACACTGATTCCTCAGGAGGAGATTAGGAAGACCAAACACCCTACTGTTTGCGGATCTCGAGGGTCTCTCCAAAGGAGATGTCATCAGGTGGTGATCAGGGGAATCCCTCCTCCCTCATCAAAATCAGCGTCTTCTGTGAGAGACTCCATGGGAAAGTCTGTGCGTCTCCTGTTACATGTTCTCTTCTGAGGAACCTCCTCTGTGGGATGTTTAAGACGGGTATCAGCAGAAGGGGGAAATTCCTCTAGAGAAACTGTCTAGGGACTTCCTAGAACTGGCTGTCCCTGTAGGATAGGTCTGATGGGCTCAGAGCTCAGAACCAAAGATGGAACGGTGGTAGGATGAGAGACAAAAGAAGATGGTTCTCTGAAAAGAGAAAGCCCTTTCTACCACCTTGAAAGCTGAAGGATCAGATGAAACCCCTCCTATCCCTTTGTGGAGCCAAAGCCTCTGAGGAAGGCAGGTTGGGGCCACCCCTGAATCAAAGCCTCAAGGCAAGAATCAGATCAGAGTTGTCCAGGGGTGAGGCTCTGACAGGAATGGACTGATCTGACAAAGTACAGCTGTGTACACTTACCATAAATGTAGATTTTCGAGTTGTATTCACTGCTGCAGTCATCACACTTGGGTTATCTGCCTGCAGGTAGCCCTCAGTCGGCCCGAATACTAGAGTCTTGAGATTTCTGTGTCAGATGCGGTCACCTCTTCAATGACGTCAGATCGACAGGGGTATAAAAAAATGCAGCCGATGCCATTACATCAGTTTTTCTTGCCCAAGATGTCAGGAGCCCCCAAAATAGGAAGCAATTACATGGTTTGGAACACCTCCAGTAAAAAGTAAATACCAATGCCATAAGATATGGCCAAATAAAGAGGATAGATATAAAGTATAGGAAAATCAGGGGGCTGGAGGGAGGGTAACCAGGACTGCAGCAGTGAATACACTCTAACATCTACATTTAAAAAAAAAAAAAAAAAAATTATGGTAAGTGTACACAACTGTACTATGTTCTTCGTGTTTCACTGTTGCAGTCATCACACTTAGGTTGATTCCCAAAGTTGAAGAAGGGTGGAGGCAGTCAAGAAGGATTAGGTCTGGCTAGCAGGCCTTGTAAGACTGCTGTGGCAAATCCAGCTCTGGATTTAAAGACAGATAAGTGGTAATGCTTGGTGAAGGTGTGCACAGAACTCCAGGTTGCAGTTTCCAGGATGTCTCTGGTAGGGACTCCCCTGAGAAATGCTGTAGAGGTTGAGGTATCCCTAGTGGAATGAGTTCTGATCCCCTGTGGGGTAGGTTTTCCATGGTGTTCGTAGCAGAAATGGATGCAGTGTACTATCCATTTGGAAATGGTTTGCTTTGAAATGGCCTTGCCCTCTGCCCCTGTAACAAAACTGACTAGCAGCAGGTCAGAGTTTCTGAAAGGTTTGGTCTTGTCAAGGTAGAACCGGAGCTGTCTGTGCATGTCCAAGGACTGCAGTATCCTTTCCCCTTGAGGATTAGGAAAAAAGGTTGATAAATGGATGGACTGGTTTAAAGCCAACACTGGATACCACCTTTGTCATAAAAAAGAAGTTATGTTCTTACCATAACGTTCCATGTGGAGTGTTCATCTCGCCTTTGTTCTTACACACGGGTTCGGAGCTGATCCTCGGCTCTGAGTCGGTCGCATAGCAAAGCTCTGCATCTCAGAGAAGCTAGAGACCAGGCTATATCCCACAATCCTCTCTGCCATTACTCAGATCTAGTTTGCAAGCAAACCAGACCAACTATAAACCTCAGGTGCTACGGCTACACACAGCCACAAAAATCAGAGACACTATCTCACTGACAAATTAACTAAAGGGTAGTGAAATATACCCCATGAGGTAAGAAACAATATACTCGGAAGGGGTTAAGGCATGTGGACCAGACTCTAGTCCTACTTGTTCTTCCAAACACGTGAGGGAGGGAAGGGAGGCAATGTAAGAACAAAGGCGAGATGAACACTCCACATGGAACGTTATGGTAAGAACATAACTTCTTTATGTGAGAGTGTTCAATCTCGCCATTTGTTCTTACACACGGGTAGCGTCCCTAGCTCCGTCACCCCGAATGACTCACGGAAGAACGTTCCTAAGCACAGTGGAACCAAAAGATGTCCTGTCTTTGGAGGCTTTGTCAACCCTATAATGAGCAATGAAAGTATGTGGTTTAGACCACGTGGCTGCTGCACAAATAGTGTCCAAAGGCAGACGAGCTGCATGAGCCAAGGAAGTGGAAACGGATCTGGTAGAATGGCCCTTAGGTTTGGTGGGCAAGGCCTGATTCGACTTAGAATATACAAAGGCTATACAATCAGTAAGCCATTTAGAAAGTGTACGTTTTGTAACTGCCATGCCCTTTTTATTGTCTGCAAAACCCGACAAAAAGCTGATCTGTTTTTCTGTAATCTTTAGTCCTGTCCAAATAAAATCTTAGTTGTCTGTGGACATCTAACTTGTGCAGCATATATTCCAACTTGCTGGTATGGTTTTTGAGAAAAGTAGGGAGTTCTATGGACTGATTAATATTCGTGACAGAACATACCTTAGGAAGGAAAGACGGATTTGTTTGCAAGGAGACTATCTGGGTGGAAAATTAAGTAAGGTGGTTTGACTGATAGTGCTTGCAGCTCTGAAACTCTTCGAGCTGAAGTAACAGCTACAAGAAAAAGTGTCTTCCACGACAAAAACTTCAGGAGGAAGAAGAGGCTGGTTCAAAGGGTGGCAACATTAGTTGCAACAATAACAAATTTAAATTCCATGGGAAAAAAGGGTCTCTGATGGGCGGTCAAAGATGGAAGGATCCTTTCATAAAAGCCTTACAAAGCCTGTGGGACATAATAGAAGAACCGTCTTCACCAACACGGTAGTTGGATATGGCTGCCAACTGTACTCTTAGTGTGGAAGTAGAGGCTCCTTCGTGAAAAAGGATGGATAGAAATTCTAGAACTTTATGTAAAGGAGCTACCAGGGGGTCCAAGTGTTGGCTAGATGCCCAGTACACAAAGCGTTTCCATTTACTCCTGTAGAGTTTTGTAGTGGAAGCCTTATGAAAGGCAACCAGAATGCGCTGAACTGCCGGAGAAAGTAGATCAGACCTGGCTAGGCAGGGAAGTGGAGCAGCCAAACTGCTAGTTTGAGGAATAGAAGAGACTGGTGAGGAACTCCCGATGAATGGGTCAGTATATCTGGTACTGGGTCCAGGATCCACGGTTCCTCTGTTTGATGGGCTCGAAGAAAGGGGAACCATATCTGTCGAGGCCAGAATGGGGATATGAGTATAATTGTCCTTTCCAGGTTCCTGGCTTTCTGAAGAAATTTGGGAATCAAGGGGGTAGGTGGAAATGCATATAGGAGACCCGGGGGCCAATCGTGTATCAGTGTGTCCCTGGGGGCATCCCCCGGAGGGGGTAGAAGGGCAAAATAGCTTCTGCATTTGGTATTCATCGGGGAGGCAAAAAGATCGCAGCAAGGCTGGCCCCATCTGCGGAAAATTCTTTCTGCCACCTGTAGCTTGAGGGACCACTCGTGAGGTAACAGGATGGCTCTGCTCAACCTGTCTGCAATGACGTTGGATGACACCAGGATGTGCGTTGCTATCAGAAAGCGACCCGTGGACTCTGCCCATTGCCAAATTCTCATGGCCTCTCTGCATAATGGGTAAGATCTGGTTCCCCCCCTGTTTGTTTATGTACCAGACTACAAACATGCTGTCTGTCTGAACTGCTACTGTTCCTAGAGGTAGGAGGGTTTGAAAGTGTTGCAACGCCAGGAACACCGCCCTCATTTCCAGAACATTTATGTGCGGTTGTACTCCATGTTGGACCATTCCCCTTGGACTGTTCTTCCCTGAAATAGTCCCCCCTACCCTATCAGAGAAGTGGCCGTTGGATTGGGTAGAACAAATGGACGACCCATAGTGAGATCTTGACTGCACACCCACCATGAGAGGTCTCATTTGCAAGAATCTGTTATCAGAATCTCGTGCGCTAGGGGTAACTGCTGGAACGACCACTGCGTGAACAGCAGCCATTGGAGAAGCCTCATGTGCAATCTCCCCATAGGGACTGCAATCAGGGACGCTGCCATGACTCCCAAAACCTTCAAGACTAGTTTGGCCGAGGCTTTCCTGCTTCGCAGTAGAAGAAGAACCTGTTCCTTGAGGGATGAAACCCTTATTGGAGGGAGCTTTACCAGTGTTAAACGTGTATCTAGGTCTGCTCCGATGAACGAAATATGCTGTGAGGGCAGTAAGGCAGATTTTTCGAGGTTTATGGAAATCCCTAGGTGGGAACAAAGGTTGACTGTGTAGTCTCTGGCTTGTATGAGGCGACGCTCGGTGGTGGCGGTGAGGAGCCAGTCGTCCAGATAGGGAAACACCCGGAATCCTAGATGTCTCAAGTGAGACGCTACCACTGCCATGCATTTGGTGAATACCCTGGGGGCTGAGGTGAGCCCAAAGGGCAGGGCTCAAAACTGAAAGTGACTGGCTCCCAGCCGGAAGCGCAGGTGATCTCTGGATGGTCTGGCCATCTTGATGGGGTAGTACGTGTCCTTGAGATCTATCGAGCACATCCAGTCGTCCTTCTGTAAAAATGGAAGGATCGATTGAAGCGTGACCATCCGGAACTTTTCCTTCTTCACGAAGGTATTGAGATTGCCGAGATCCAAAATCGGTCTCCAGTCCCCTGTCTTTTTTGGAACTAAAAAGAACCTTGAGTAAGTTCCGGATCCTTTTTGGTCCGCCGGGACTGGCTGAATGACTTTTTTCGAGCAGCTTTGAAATTTCTATTGCTGCTGGGCCTCGCAGATGGGGTGGCACATCTGGAAACCTTCTTTGTTGGGGTGGAGTTGACATGAAGGGGATTTTGTATCCTCTGGTTACAATGCTTTTTACCAAAGAGCCCGAGGTGAGAGTTAGCCAGGCCTGTGGGTATAAAGCCAAGCGACCCCTGACTGCCTCCAGAGCAGGACAGTCGGGCCCCCGTTCAGGAGTGCTGGAAAGGCTTACCAGGGATAGGATCCCTGTCGCCTTGGTTCTGCGGACCCCCTCTGCCGCCGGGGCGACGTCTTCCATTTCTGCCTCCCCCTCTGCCTATGGGGGGGGGGGCACTCTGTGTGGCCTGGAAAGATCCCCGAGTTTTACGGAACCACATTTTTCCACCTCATTGCCCTTTGGGGTACGGTGTAGTTGGAGCGGAAAAACGGACTCCGACAGCAGACACAGTCTTTCCTTCTTGCTCACACCGAGTTAGTGTCTCTTTCACTTTGGGCCCAAAAAGAGTGGCACCCATCAAACGGGGCGTTGGCGAAGGAAGACTTGAAGGCTTCCGCAAATGAGCACAGCCGCATTCAGGATGGTCTTCGTAGAGCAATCGCTGAAGCTGCAGCTCTAATCGATCCTTCAGCCACATACGAGATGAGCCTCATGGATGAGTTCACTATGGAGGTAAGGGTGTTAAGCTGTGCGGTTACCTTATCTGAAACAGCAGCATCTGTGTTACCCTGGAGGGTATCTCCCAGCTCCTTGATAAGATCCCTCTGCAGACGTGTAAAATGTGTCAAATAGTTTAGCGAACGCATGGAAAAAGTCGCTGAACTAAAAACGCGCTTCCCATATCTGTCCATAGTCCTAGAATCCTTACTAGGAGGATGAACAGAAGAGGAAGACTCGGACATCTCCTTTTTAGTGGCTGCAGCCACCACCATAGCATCGACTGGGACTCCTTTGGTGAGATAAGCCTTGTCCTGGGGAGCGGTGATAAACTTGCTTGGTTTTCGAGGGACCGGTTCCACTGTGTCCGGTGTCTCCCACGCCCTCCGAGCAATTAAATCCATTAGTTCATCGAAGGGCGGAGTAACCCAGGAGGTAGAAGGTTGAGCATCAAAAGCCTTCAGCAACACCGACTTGTCCTCAGTGGGGGCTAGGGACTGCCAATCACCCCTCTGTTTTAAGATCTCCAAAATGTCCGCAAATGAGACATCCTCAGAGGGGGATTTTGGGGACCCCTCTGCCTCATCCAAGTCAGTGTCAGATGTTGGAGATTCCTACGGGGAATGCAAGTGCCTCCTCTTGCACAGTCTTTTCCTCGGAACCTCATCGGAGGGGGCTTCCCGAACAGGGGGCACCCTCTGGGGGTGGCTGAGACAATGGTGCGCTACACTTTGGATGTGTCATGGGGGCAGAAACAGAGAGCGGCCCCTTAGGGGAGGGAGAAGATGCCTCCGATGAAGTGGTTGTCTGTGTAGACAAAACCTTCCTCATAAGGTCAAAAACCCCTGAACCCCGGGCCGAGGACTCCTCCGGTTCCGAAGAACATGGAAGGATCCCAGACACGGGGCCCGTGGGCCTCGACCCCGAGGACGGAGCCGAGCCAATCTGCGCCGAGGCCCCGAGAGGGAGAGTCGGCACCGAAAGGTCGGTACGACTCTCTGTCCCAGAACCGAGGAGAGATAGTCGACTCCACGACTCACCTACAGGTTCCGAAGGAGTCGAAGTCAAGGGTGTCGATCGTGCAATGGACGGTTTCGGCACAGAGGGCTCCAGTATCATTGGCTCATCCTCTCCCGGCTCCGAAGACTGGATGGATCTCGAAGGAGGACCTGTTGGAGATAAAGGGAGGCCTTCTAGTTTCAACACCAATTGGGAGGAAACTGCAATCAACTTGGAAAGGGCCGTGTTCTCCATAAGTTTCTGCACGACATGATCCACATCTGTATCGGATAACAGTCTGGAAGATCGGGTCGAAGGGGCCGAAGATGGCACCGACCGAAGAATGGAAGGTGGCGGTAGCTCCGACACCAGTTCCAAGACCTGGGGCTCAGTGAAAGATAAACGTTTGACGCTCGGCCCCGAAGTCTGTGGAACCAGCGAACGAACTTTCGAAGATGAACTCGGAGCCGATGACATGGGCTCCGACATCTTCGACCCCTTCGAGGACTTAAAAGCCTGGTCCGACTTGTCCAAAGCCTCCTGGAAGGCAGGCTTAAGAAGTCCCCTATCTATAGGTTTCCTGCGTCTATCTGTCATGACCCTTCCACTGAAGGAATGGCATATAGAGCAATCCTCTTGCAGGTGGAGAGGGCCAAGACAGTAGACGCAGGAAGTGTGGTTGTCAGTGATGGACATTTTCTGCCCACACTGACATCTTTTAAAACCGGATTTGGCTTTTTCTGACATAACCGGCAGAAAGACACTTACTATGAAAAGTTTTAAAACACTAGCTATAACAAGTAATAACTATAAGAAAATATTTATATTGCTATAAGTGATAAGAAGAGGTAGGCCACAAAGGGGAACCTATGAAAAAATGACAGGACTAATTACAATAACACACACACACACACACACACACACACACACACACACTAGTACTAATCAAAAACTAAAAAGTTCTTATAGTTATTGAGAAGTTAAAGTAGAAAGATAACAATCTTATCTGAATATACAAAATATTCTCTGGTCCGAGCTCTCGATGTGATCCGTTGCAGCGGCAAACTAGATCTGAGTAATGGCAGGGAGGATTGTGGGATATAGCCTGGTCTCGAGCTTCTCTAAGATGCAGAGCTTTGCTATGCGGCCGACTTGGAGCCGAGGATCGGCTCCGAACCCGTGTGTAAGAACAAACGGCGAGATTGAACACTCTCACATTGATGGGTTGGTCCTGAGGGAGACCCTGTCCACATGGAAGATAATGAAGGGTTCCACTGCCATAAGGGCCTGCAACTCAGACACTCTTCTAGCTGAAGTGATGGCTATGAGTAAGGCTGCTTACCAAGAGAGGACTTTTAACTCTGCTGTAGCAGCAGGCTCAAAAGGGGAAGCATGAGCTTCTCTAGTACAAAGAGAAGGTCCCAGGCAGGAGTGGGAGCTGTCCTTGGGGTCTCAAATTGTTAGCTCCTCTCAGGAACACTTTGATCTGAGGGTGAGAGAAGAGGGGTGGCTCAGTATTGTAGTGAGCTGAGATGGCAGAGGGATGAATCTTAATCGATGAGAAGGATAGGCCTTTGTGCAGCAGCTCTGCTAGATAATCTAGGATTGGAGGTAAGGTGGGCACGGCTGTTCCTTCCCCTGAGCCTGGCTCCAATGACAGTAACTTTTCCACTTCTCTGAATAGGATTTCCTAGTACTAGGCCCTCCTGGCCTCAAGGATGACATCCAGGACGTGCTTGCGGAGGGTTGCTGGTGATCTATTCTGAGAATAAGCCAAGCTGCCAGGTTCAGGGTATGCAGCTGAGGATGCAAAATCTGTCCCTCCTGCTGGGAAAGCAGAGAGGGGGTCTGATGTAGGTGCCATGGAGGCACTGTTGTCAGACTGCGTAGGAGTGAGTACCAGTGCTGGCATGGCCAGTCTGGTGCAATAAGGATAGTCCTTGGCCTGTCCTGTTTGATCTTGAGTAGTACTTTTGAGAGGAGGGGCAGAGGGGGAAAGGCATAGATTGAGAGGTTTTCCAATGTAAAGGATAGGGCATCCACTTTCCATGCTTGGCTGTGGGGAGTTCTGGTGCAGAATTTGCTCACTTGATGGTTTTGGGGGGGAAGCAAAGAGGTCCACCTCTGGTGTCCCCCACCTCTGGATTAGAAGTTTGAATGAGCTGGGTTCCAGTTTCCACTCGTGTGGGTCCAGTAGATTTTTGCTTAAGTCATCTGCCAGTGAATTTTATTTGCCTGGCAGGAACTGAGCTTGCAGGTGCACTTGATTGCTCAAGGCTGTGTTCCACAGAGCCATGGCTAACCTGAAGAGTGGGTAGGAATGAGTTCCCCCCCTGGTTGTTTATGTACCACATAACTGTGGTGTTGTATGTCATTATCAAGAGTTGTCCTGGAAGGATAAGGTATTTGAACGCTGTCAGTGTATTCTGTACAGCTAACATTTCTTTTTTGATTGATATGCAGTTGAATTTGTCCTGGGCTCTATTTGCCCTGAATGCATTTGCCTGTCATGTGAGCCCCCGATGCATCTGTTAGGATTTGGGGAGTGGGGGGGGGGGTTGAGTGAAAGGGAATCCCTTTTTGTGGTTGCAAGCCTCTGCCCACCAAAGGAACTCTGCCCTTAGGCAAGGAATGATAGGAATCACCGTTTCCAGGTCCTGAGAATGGTGACACCAGAGACTTATGTACCACTGAAGTTTCCTCCTATGCAGTCCTGCATATGGAATTAGGAGAATGCATGAGGCCATGAACCCTAGGGCTTGCAATATTTTTCTTGCAGATAGCTGGGTTTGACTGGCCAGTAGTTTGAAGTAATTTGTCAAATGAACCAACTTTTCTGGAGTGAGGAATGCCCATCTGGGATGTTGTGTTCAAGCTTGCTCCCAGGAATACAATCTTTTGGCTGGGTACCAGCTGTGATTTCTTTTCACTGATGGTATACCCCAAAGAAGTTAGGAGTCTCTTTACAAATGTCAGGTGCTGAAGTAGCAATTCCTGACTGTCCACCTGACTTAGGCAATCATCCAAGTATGGGTAAATTTGAATATTTTCACTGCCTGCAGTATGCAATGGCTGGAGGCAGTCACTTTGTGAATACCCTGGGCACAGTAGACAAGCCAAAGGGAAGTGCAGAGAACTGATGGTGCATAGAGCCTGCCCTGAACCATAGAAATTTCCTGCAAGATTCCCTTATGGGGATGTGCAGATAAGCTTCTTTAAGTCGAGGGTGACCAGCCAGGAGTCCTTGGCTAGCATAGGAAGCAGCTGCTGGAGTGTAAGCATTATGAATTTTGGTATCACCAGGAAGGTGTTGAGAATTAACAGATCCAGGATGGGGGCACCAGGAACAGTCTGAAGTAAAAACCCTGTCCCCTTTGCTCTGAGGAAAGAGGTTGAATAGCCCTGATACTGAGAAGAGAAAGTAATTGCTTTTGGGCCTCTGCCCAATGGTTTGGGGGAAGGTCTGGCAATCTCAAACCAGGCATGTCCAAGGGTCAGCTTCCGGTGATTTCTACTGTCCACCTGGAGAATTTGGGCATACTGGGGCAATGCAGCAATTACCTCATGTACACAGACAACCCTCTCCTCCTACCACCCAACACTACAACCTGTGAGAGATGCACTTACATAGCCAAAATGGAAGCAAAGCTCTCTCCACCCAAGATTGTGCTAAACAGTCAAGAGAAGGTTAACACCCACACTACACCTCAAGCAACACATAGCCCTTCTAAACCTGCACCACCAACACCGACATATAGCAACACTAAATCCACATATGCAGAGGCCCTTAACTGTAACCTGCCCAAGCAACAAAGACCTCTGAAGCTGAAACGCAAACAAACACCAATCACAACCAACGTGTCACATAGTTCACAACACCAGTGTGCCACCCAGCAACAGCCCCTAAGGCAAGACAATGTACCTAACACTTTAGTCATAGGTGACTCTATAGTCCGGCACACTGATGTCCCTCTCACCAGGTTGAATAAGGAGAAAATTACAGTCAGCTGCCTGTCGGGTGCCAGGATCCGCCACATAACGCATGCACTCAAGTCACTCCACAACAAGTACAAATATGACTCTGTCATTGTCCATGTTGGAGTGAATGACTTGAGACGTACCTCCCTGGACTACATGAAGAGAGACATGGAAGAGCTCTCGGATCATGTGGCCCAGGCAGGTATGACCCTAGCCCTGAGTAGCATCCTACCTTCGCCCAGAATGATACCACAATATAAGGATAAAATGATTGACTTCAACAATTGGCTAAGCTTATGGTGTCATTCAAAGGGGATCCAGTATCTGTCTGCCTGGGATGACATGACTGACAGACCACGATGCTTTGCCAGAGATGGTCTGCACCTGTCACCCCTGGGATTCAGGTTACTGGCTAAGGCTCTTGCCACCCCTATAGTGCCTTTTTTAGGCAAACTTCAAAGGACAAAACCACCACCGTAACAGGTACAAACATGCAAAATCTGAAGGTAATGCTACTCAATGCTAGAAGTCTAAACTTCAAAATGCACTCTTTCGAGGCACTCCTAAAAATGGAGAACATTGATATCTGTGCAGTAACTGAGACCTGGTTCAAGGCTCCAGAGAGCACCCCTGCAATACCAGGCTACAACTCTTACCACACTTTTCGGCCAACAAACCAGGACCGAAACACTAAAGGTGGAGGAGTGTCAATATTCACCAAGGATATTCACACCACCAGGCTAGTTGGCCAACACAATGTGTCTGAAATTCTCCAGGTGCAACTAGCACTAGGTAAGACTGCAATCCAAATTGTAACTTGCTACAGATCCCCCACCATACCCCAAGATTCTCACTACACCTTTCTAAACATAGTGGAAAATATTAAGATAGAACCAAACACCCTAATACTGGGTGATTTTAACTACCCTGCCATTAACTGGGAAACCTACTCATGTCCCAACACCGTTGCGCAACGGTTCTTGGAATTCATAAATTCCAACGCCCTGGATCAACTAATCCATAGTCCCACCAGGGGCTCCAATATCCTAGACCTGGTCATTACCAACATGGGAAATCAATGCTCCATACCTATGGTCACCCCCTCGTTAGTCAAGTATGACCATAAGCTAATCACCCTTAACATCCACATCCCACCCCCACCCCCCAGTAAAGAAACTACCATAAAAAACTTCTCCAAAGCCAACTTCATGCTATTCAAGTCAGAAGTGACAAACTTCATGACACCCATGCAGACGGGAACTAAAAGTTCAACTGCTGAATCCTACACTAAGACACTGTACGAGCACATCCACTCATGCATGAATTGTGCCATCCCAAATAGAACCAAAATGCTCTCATCCAAAAAAGGAAGCCAATCTGGTGGTCCCCTGCCATAAACAAACTTTACAACAAAAGGAAGAAACTTTTGCAGAAAAGAGGAAAATCTCGGGATGCAAAAAACTCCCTTACTAGCCTCAGTAAGAAAGTGAGATGCCTCATAAAATCCTCCAAAGCTAGTTACGAAAATAAAATTGCCAAAGATTCCAAAGACAACCACAAAGCATTCTATAAATATGTCAAGAATCTAAATGGCAATGCTCAGATCTGCTCTGAGCTAAAACAGAATGGCATTAAATATACTGATCCGAAGGATATTGCCAATATCCTGGCAGATCGATTCAGTGTCAACTTCACCCCCCTCTCACCCCCTAAATGGCCCATCTCAATACCGGAAGATTGCCAAATTCCAGTAATAACGGCCACACAGGTACAAAACGCACTCTCTAAAGCCAAGAATACAGCATCCATGGGACCAGATGACATCCTGGGCTGTGTACTACATGAACTACAATATGAACTGGCACCTCACCTAAGTGTCATGTTTAATCATAGCCTCACCTCAGGTTTCGTGCCCACTGAGTGGCGCAGAGTTACAGTTATCCCAATCCACAAGGGGGGATCCAACTTGGATCCCGGAAACTACCGTCCCATCAGTCTGACAAGCCTTATCTGCAAGGCCATGGAGCGTATTATCATGGAACTTATAAACAAAGACAGTGGCAACCTTCAAACACTGGACCCCACCCAGTTTGGGTTTGTGAAGGGTCGATCTTGTCTCCTGAACCTGACTGACTTCTTTGAATCAGTCTCCAGAGCCATGGACAAGGGTAAGGTGGTCCACACAGCCTATCTAGACCTTGCCAAGGCCTTTGACACCATCACCCACTCTGGAATCATAGATAAACTTACTAAGTTGGACATTAATCCCTATGTCACCCAATGGGTTGCTAAATGGCTTACTGATAGAACTCACACTGTAAAAGTAGCAGACTCCAAATCCAGCTCCAGACAAGTGACAAGTGGAGTACCTCAGGGTTCAGTCCTGGGGCCGCTCTTGTTTGGCATCTACTTCTCTGAAGTACAGGTCAACACTAAGGGACTCTGGCTAACAAAGTTTGCAGATGACTGCAAACTGGGAGCCATTATTGAATCCCCAAATGATGTGGATACTCTACAAAAGGGCCTTACAGAAACAGATGCTTGGTGCCAGAGCCATGGGCTCAAGCTCAATGCCAAGAAATGTATTGTTATCCCCTTTGGGAAAAACATGTATCCATGAATTACCATATAGGTGGTAGTACACTAAACACAGAAAGTGTGATAAGAGACTTAGGGACACAGGTGGACAGTGGTCTCACCTTCGATAACCACATTGCCACAACAGTCAGGAAATCCTCCTATGTGGCACTCCTCATCACGAAGGGCTTTTCATCCAGAAAAAAGGAGGTCATTGTCCCACTGTACTCATCCCTCATTAGACCCATTATAGAATACAACGCCCCATTTGGTATGTACCTCTCAAGACATCTGCAACAACTGGAAAGGCCTCAGAAATACCTCACTAAAAGAATCACAGGCCTAAAGTAAATGCCCTACGCTGACCGCCTTAAAAAACTCCAGCTATACTCTGTCGCATATCGTCTACTCAGAGGCGATCTCTACTTAACATACAAGGCCATGTCAAACCCAGAGCTGTTGGACATGCTACACTTAAAGAAATCCCAATCCCTCAGAGCTACATGCTCCAGGGATCTAAACCTTGTCATCACAATAAACAAAACTTGCTGGAGGGATAGGTTCCTGACCCAGAGACTCCCCAGACTCTGGAATAGATTGCCCATACATGTCAAGCAGAGTGCCTCTTTGGACCTCTTCAAGAGGAACCTTGACGATTGGATGGGAGAAAGGAAACTCACCCCAGGGATCACGTCAGTTGCCCTGCTAGACAGGGGTCCAGGAAAGTAAATAATGTGGGAAGAAATAGCCAGGGAATTGTTATGGTTAGGCTTGTATAGGCCCTAGGGCTGATAGCCTAGTACCAACCTATGAACCTATGGGGGTGGCAGTGAGTGTAAGTAGAATCTGTATCCCTGGGTACAATGTTTAAGACCCATTGGTCCTGGGTAATATACTCCCAGTTTTTTGCATGCAGGGCGAGTTTTCCTCCTAGGGGTGCAAGTACTTGGGCATGACTGGGAAGGATGCAGGGCAAGTCATTGTGAACTTTTTCCATAAGGGGGTGGCTTACCACTCCCCGTTGTTGAGGTGGGAGCACTCCACTGTTTAGATCTGTGCATACTCTGAGACTAAGTCTTTTTGGTCTGCTGCCCCTGGGTTTGGACTGAGAAGGTCTTGAAGGGACTGGAAAGGATTAGTTTTTTTGAAGGTCAATGCCTACTGAATCTAGGTGGCTATACCTGTAAGAAATCTGTAACAGTTTGCATAGATTTAGCTTTATCCTCCATCTTTTTAAGAACAACTTCTGCTTTTGTGCCAAACAAACATTCTTGGTATAATGGAGCATCTAGTAATTTTGCTTTGACATGGTCTGGCAAGATTTGTTTCTTCAGCCAAGCATGTCTTCTCAGAACAGACCAAGTGACAGCAGCCCTGCAAGGTGCTTCTAATGCATCAAAACCACACTGCAAAGTATGTTTACCAACATGGTTTGCAAAATGCATAACTCTTGTAAATCTTTTGCTTTCTGCACAATCAGGAATCAACATTTTTTGTTTAATTAGTTCCATAATATGTTGCTGATACTTCAACATGTGAAACTGGTAATTTAAAGCCCTGATGGCAAGAGTTGCAGAGGTATATACCTTCTTACCCTGTCTAAGCCCTAGATTCCCTGTCCGAAGGGGTAAGGTTTTTGGCTGTAGTAGCTTTAATACCTTGAGGTCCCTGGGAAATGGTCTCTGGATCCGCAGTGGGGTTTTTAAGTAGAAATTTGTGAGAGTCAGGCACTCTGTAGTACTGGTCAGGCTTTCTAGGAACTGGAGGCAAGGTATCAGAGGTAAGACTGCATTCCATGAAGACATCATCTACAATACCCAGGACAGGGGGAATAGCTAGAGGCCTGTGCTGAGGCAAATCTAAAAATTCCCCGAGTCTCTTTTTGGACTGTGGGTAGTCCTGGCATTCCCAGCGGAAATGCTCTCTAAGGGTATGCAAGGTTTCGCCAAAATAAAAGTCCTCTGGGAGGGAGGCAGAGGGAATGGAATTCTCTGCATTTGAATCCTCATAGATAGATAAAGGTATGTCCTGGTAATCAGAGGGGTCAGAGTCATCGGACTCTGTCTGTAGAATCAGAAGGAAAATCAATTCTTTATCTTTTAGAGGGGGAAGACTAGCTTCCCCTAATTAAAGTAAGATCTTCAGCCATTCTAAGCATTTGTTTCTGTGGCAAGGGAGCTTGAGCATGCGCTTTTGGTCATTGGTTTTCTAGGTGTAGTGCGAACTCTGGGCCCGAGAAACTTGGTATTTTTAGTCAAAAACAAAACTGTCAGTTTAAAGTGAACATCGGAAGGTCGGAATACACCCTCAGAAGCCGGTACCTGCACAGTGGCTCCGGACCAATCCAAGGTAGACACATCCGCAGGTTCCATAGTCGAAGCATCTCATAGCATACCGGACTCCAAATGGGTCTCAGCAGAGGCCTGCGAATCTGTAGAAAGTGTGCATCAGGGGCTGCGAAAGCGCCTCACTGAGTTCCGGTGAACTGGCGACTAGCTTAATGGAAGCGTCATCGGCAGTTTTTGACCTATGCAGTCTGTCTTTATCCTTACGTTTTTTTCAGAAGATCGACAGTCGGATGGCTTAAGGAAGCCATTTCGGAGTACGGAGAATGAGAGCGAAAGAATTTAATGACAAAGCCTGATGACGAATTGTTCGGGCGTTAAACAAGGCACAAAACCTACAGCGAGGAACGTTGTGGTCTGGGCTTAAACAGATGATGCAGTAAGAATGAAAAACTCTGTGAGGTATTTGCTTTCCACAGGCAAGACAATTGTTAAATTTTTCTGACATCAGTTAGAGCAAGAAAAAAAGGGTCCCCAATGGGGTACTTCGCTTTAGAAGACTTAAGGTTTGAAACGCGAAAAACGAAAATTTCAGGTAGCGGCCAACCGTCACTTGCAAACTGCTTCAGCTTCGGGCTCCACCATGGCAAGGAAAGCTGATGTAATGGCGTCGGCTGCATGTTTTATACTCCTGACGACCTGACGTCATGGAAGAGATGACAGCATCAGACGCAGAAATCCCAAGACTCTGGTATTCGGGCCGACTGAGGGCTACCTGCAGGCAGATAACCCAAGTGTGATGACTGCAACAGTGAAACACGAAGAACATCTGGGGCTGAACCCAAACTCTCGGATCCTGTGCCGACATCCCGGATATAAGACCTGCTCTGATCAGAGGGTATCGGAGCACAACTGGTTAGGGACAGCGGAGAAGAGGAAGAAATTTTTCTTGGATCAGACACCAAACCTCTCTGGGATCTCATATCTTGGGACTCCAAAACCACTGGCCGGACTGGAAAAGGAGAGAGAGAATGTATTTAGAAGGTGCACTCATAGATCCAGGAGGGGATGGAGCTGGCAGAACCCCCATCTGGATCTGTGCCCTGAGAAATTTCTGCATCACCCTATCCACATCTGTCTCAAACTCCTAGAAGACCTGGAAGACGCTGTGGACGAGGGTCTGGAGTGTTTCCTTACAGTCTGGAAAATTTGGCCTGGCAAGGAAGAGGATACTGGCTTAACAGTGTACTTGGCTCCTGTGGGCAGAGCTAGACTTTGGATCTGAGCCCTTGGGATCTGAGCCCTTGGGATCTGATGAGGAGGTAGAAGGAAGTTAAGAAATTACTATTGGAGCGGATACTGTAAGATCCAAAAGGTGTTTAGGATCCAAAGGAAGGCTCTCACATTTAGGATCTGAAACAGTCAGATCCCAAAATTTTCCGATCTTCTCCAATGAAGCTATAGAAGCCTTCAGTGGAGACCTCTTTTTGGTTTCCAAAGAAACAGACTATTGGTTTCACTGGGATTTGAGCCCCAAAGAAGCAGGCAAGAGACTTAAGTATCAATTTGTTGCACCTTTCAGCTAATGCTCTCGTATTAAAGGTAAAGCATACCCAACAGTCAGTATGGAAGTGATCAGGTCTTAAAGCAATAAATGCACTTCTTGTGGGAATCCAAACTGGGGATCCTATGCCCACAATAAGTGCATTTCTTTAACCTTGTTGGTTTCTCTGACATAGCAGAGAAAGGGCAATGACAGAGTAAGCCACACAATAAAAGAACCAGGAAGAAACAGGTACAGAAATACCAGCTATGGTATGTTACAAATACCTAAATAGGTAAAGAAAATATACCAACATTGGTATTTGCAAAAAATGCCTTTGGAAAACACCAATAAGTGCCAACAACTGCCAAAGATAATCCACAGTTTATTGTCACAGAACACGAACTGAAACGACAAGCAAAACAGCAAACAAACGAAAAATGTAGCATACAGAGTTAAGCGCTTTCAACCATAATACCTGGTCTTCATCAGAACTACTACTTTCAAGTTTAACTGCTGCTTATATAAACTTTTTGGCGCCAAAACTGCTCATTCCATTTTAAAGTCATACTGACACATTGTTGAATAAATAAATAACTAACTAAATGACTACAAAATAGTCTCCTAATCTTAAAATTCTCAATTCAAACAAAACAACAACACTTTTGCCACCAAATGTTGCTCGTCACTATGATACAATACCATTATTAAATAAGACTGTACATAAAAGTACGTATAATATGTAAACTATATGATGTTCAAAACATCAACAGGTATTATGGTTGAAAGCGCTTAACTCTGTATGCTACATTTTTTGTCTGTTTGCTGTTTTGCTTGTCGTTTCAGTTCGTGTTCTGTGACAAACTGTGGATTATCTTTGGCAGTTGTCGGCACTTATTGGTGTTTTCCAAAGGCATTTTTTGGAGGTATTGTGAAGTAGTTATATTCTGTTGTCGTTTATGGCCGCGGAGGATACCGGTGCTACTGTGGTTAACATGGAGCTTTCGAGCATGAACATTTCCAATGCTGATGCTTTGGGCATGATTGATACTCATTCTGAGGTACATGGCAGCATCAGTTGTATAAAAGAAGAATTAGCGGGACTTAAGGCGAGCTTGCCAGACTTGTTTTTTTGGTCAATAAGGTATTGTCAGGAGACAAACCTGGTAAAACAGCTAAAATTAACTTTTCGCACATTACACCAGTTGAGATTTCGGAAGTTTTAGCCCCACCAATGGGTTCATTTGATTCGAGTGGATCAACTAGGGAAACGCACAATGCTGCGATGCCTGGCTCTAATATGCCAAAGAACAATAACATCAATGCTCCAGACAGTGAAGGTGAGGCGCTGAATGACAGTCTTGACATACCAAATGGGCAGAAAGTTCGTTATCAAAGCCATAATGTACTTGATATTACAGCACCATTCTCGAGTAGTAATATCAATATGACTGACATTACTTTTGATTTTTCCCTTTCCGATATCGATTTAGAGGCTAAGAGAACGGGTACTAAACCCAAGCGAGTGTTACCTGTTAAGACTTACTCAGCAGTTACAGAGAATAATACTAAGGGTACTGTTCCATCTACCCTCAAATCACATGGTCCTTCAATACAGCAAGATTTGAATTCTAAAGACAGACAATTTAATCAGTTTTTAAACTGTAATTATGATATAGACAACACAGAAGTTACGAATATTAATGGCAATAAGAAATTTGATGCTATTAATGACTTTGATGAGACTGGGAGTCTCAAAAGTATGATTTATACTTTGGGAAAGAAGTTAAAAACTATAAATGGACTGAAAATTGATAATGTATATTTATCTAAATGTGTTGATAGTAAGATTGTTCCCATGGGTTTGAGATTTTTTTAAACAACCCATGGGTATAGATTTAACTAGTGCAGTCAAAGATGAATTTGATTTGGTTTTGATGAATGTGGATTTAATTATATGCGTTTAATAATTAAAAATAATGATGAAAGACTAAGTAATTTAATACAGGAAGCTGAGAAACTTAATACACGTATAGTTAATGATTTATTGTTAAAGCAAGTCAACGTAAATCAAATAAATTGTTAAAGGATAAGGAACAATATAATAAAGGGATAGCGTATTCTTGGCCTAGTGCTAGGAATGACAACAAACAAGGTTTTAATAACCGTAATAAATATTATTATAATCACAATAACTACAATAGGGTTAATTATAATAAAAATGATGAATATGGATATCAGGAATTACATGAGAAAAGGGGCCAATATGTAAGACAGGATTTTCAGGGACATCCAAAGGACACAAGTCAACCGTATCAGAGAAAAAATCTCTTCAACAGGAAGGGATACAATTAGCACCATCTGAATTATTGACCCCTTGTCATAACAAAGTTGTGGTAGATGGAACACATGAACAATCTGTGTTAAATACTAATCAATATCTTGAGAAATCCAGCCACACTTTGATGAATACAAATAACAATTGTGACAACAAAGATGATGATATCATAATTAATGGAAACGTTTATACCTATAAAAATTTTTATATTTATAATTATTTAAATATTGCAATTAATAGTGTTTATTTTGATTTATTTGAGAAGGGTATGAAATTTATTCCCAATCCAAATTTTAATTTAACTGAATTATTGATTGATTTTAAGAAATATATTAGAAAGATTAATTTGGAAGTATTTTTTAATAATTTACCAAAGATTGAACATACTAATACCATTTCAAAATCAAGTAATTTGTATAACGAAACTAGTACTTTTACACCACCTAATCATCCTTCTATAGATACTTTTGATAGAGTAGTAACAAGGGAACTATACCAGGAATATTTTAACTTGAAACAGACTACTAATATTAACAACTTATCAAAAAATGAATTGAAATTATTAAATGAAATTAGGAACGACTGCAACATTAGACTAATGAAACCAGATAAGGGGGGAGGGATAGTGCTATATGATAACATACAATACATAAAGAAAATATATGACATTTTGTATTGAACAGGTAATTATGAGACGATTTCACTTAATGAATTACATATAGCATATCAACGTATTGATTCTTATATAGAGGAATATTTGTTAGATGGTCGTATTACTGAAGAAACATATAAATTTGTAAAGGTCAAATTTCCTAAAGTAGCCACCCTTACAGGAATACCCAAGGTGCATAAAAATACTATAGACCCTCCTTTTAGGCCAATAGTCTCAGGTAGTAATTCCAAAACATTTTTTATAGGTAAGTATATAGAAATTAAATTAAAAAGTATGTATTAGACTATAAAACATATGGTTAAGGATTCCTGGGTTTTTCTAGCTAATTTTCCAATAGATATAATAAAAAATAGCAATAATATCACTACTTGTTTAATTACAGTTACAGTGGATGTTATCGACTTGTTCTCATGTATCCCAAAGCAGGAAGGCTTGGAGGCATTTAAAAACAGTATAGTTAAACATACTAATTTTGACTGGGATGAAATATGTTTATTGGTTGAAATGATGTCCACTGTTTTGGATAATAACTTTATATATTTCGAAGGAGAGTATTTTAAGCAAACAAGGGGGTAGCTATGGGGGCAGCATGTGCCCCCATATATGCAAACCTCATCATGCTTAATTGGGAGGACACCATTTTGTTTCCCAGCCAATATTTTACTTATGTAAGATATTATTCAAGGTTTCTTGATGACATTTACATTTTGTGGGAAGGTGAACAAGAAATATTACAACAATTTATAGGTTTTCTTAATACTAGTAGTGATTATTTAAAATTCACATATACTCAGGGTAACAATGGTTTACCGTATTTGGATACCCATATATATTATAATGAGGGTAATGTTTATTCAACAATTTATAGGAAAAGTACTTTTTCTAACAGCTATTTAGCTTATAATAGCGGTCATCCACCAAAAGTTAAACAACATGTTTTTAAGGGGCAATGTATCCGTGCAGCACGTATGGCTTCTAATTTTGAAGATATGTAAAAAGGATTAGAGTATATTAAAAGTTTATTCATCCAAAGAGGATATCCTGAAGAAATGTTGGATGAAATAATAATATATGTCACTAACCAGTGGAATACCAAATATAGACCACTTTTGGGAGCTGGCAATATATCTTTTAACAATGGTGACACAAAATCCCTTACAAACATATCGAATTACAGTTATCAGAGATTGTTTATATAACAATATAATTTAGGTGTAGATCAGATAAAAATAATTTATAAATTTTGGTATTTGATAAGTAGTGACACAAGTTTGGTAAAATTATTGGGATCCAAACCCAATTTTATATATAAAATGGGTAAAAATATGAAATTCCTCATGGAACATAAACACACAAAGAAGAAAAGTAAAATTTTTTTGAGTAATAATACAAGAAGTAGTAAATGTGGATTCTGCAATCAATGTAGATATATGTCTTTGGAAAGTAAAATAAAATTACAGAATGGATTGAGATCCAACAAAGTGTAGATATGGGAATTGCAATACTAAAAATGTAGTTTAGTTAGCTAAATGTGGAAAATGTTCCAGTTTTTACGTTGGACAGACAGAAAGATGACTTAAAGACGTATATACGACCATATATATATATATATATATATAGTATTAGGACAAAGGATAAAACTAATGCCTTATTCCGACATGTCGATACTGAAGGTGATGATCATAATTTATGTTTAGCATTCTTGATACTATTGAAATGGATCCTAGAGGTGGTGATATTAAAAGTTTACTAGCATATAAAGAAACATGGTGGCAATTATGTTTAGATGCCACCACATTTCCTAGATTAAATGAATTTATATCAACTAAATCATTGTTATTAGTATAAAGTGATAAATAATTATTAGTATATATTTATTTATTATTATTAGTTAATACTATGCAATTTAATTTTATAAGTGAATTTTTATAAATTTTTATTAAATTATCAAATTTTAGTAGTTATTAATTTTATGGAAAATGTAAAATATTTAATAAAAAATATTTAATGAAGGATCAGTTGGTTGTTAAAAATGAATCAATTTTAATGTAAATGCAATAGTCCATCCTCATCTGTGTTGTCTTTAGTGTTACTATCGTTATTTAATCATTTATTTATCTATTTATCTAATTATTATTAAGCATCCAGCAAGTTAATTCATCTAAAAAAAATTTTATATAAAAATTTTTTACATATAATATATAAACAATAATTCATTTGCATAAAAATATATTTTACTATCACACATATATATAAAAAATTTCTTAAGTATATATATTTATGAATATTAATGGGCTTGTTGATGTTTTGATCATATAGTTTACATATTATACGTACTTTTATGTATGGTCTTATTTAATAATGGTATTGAATCATAGTGACGACCAACATTTGGTGGCAAAAGTGTTGTTTTGTTTGAATTGAGAATTTTAAGGTTAGGAGACTCTTTTGTAGTCATTTAGTTAGTTAGTTATTTATTCAACAATGTGTCAGTATGACTTTAAAATGGAATGAGCAGTTTTGGCGCCAAAAAGTTTATATAAGCAGCAGTTAAACTTGAAAGTAGTAGTTCTGATGAAGACCAGGTATTATGGTTGAAAGCGCTTAACTCTGTATGCTACATTTTTCATCTGTTTGCTGTTTTGCTTGTCGTTTCAGTTCGTGTTCTGTGACCATAAACTGTGGATTATCTTTGGCAGTTGTCGGCACTTATTGGTGTTATACAAAGGCATTTTTTGGAGGTATTGTGAAGTAGTTATATTTTGTTAACATTGGTATTTGACAAATACAAGAAAAAACACTAACTCCTAAGCTCAAAGGGAGGAAAAAAGTAAAAGGGTATAGCAGGAAGAGAAGAAATTGGAATAAAAAGACTACCCAAAAAATTTACTCAAAAAGCAATCACTTACAGCTCAAGAGCAAAACCTACATCTAACCACAATGGCAGCAAATAAGATCTGAGGTGTCAGGGATGGAACAGAGCATTATGGGTAGACAGAGGAGCTTGACAGCTGGATCTGAAGTCTAGTTTATGGGACCGGGCTGGATCCAAACCCATTGACGAGGAAGAATGAAAAGGACAACATCAGATCAAAGTTCATGATATTTATCACTTTCTTTCCCCTAAGTTCTACAACTAGACTCTTAAAAACATTTCAATTTGCACTAAAAGAACACTATCCCAATAACCTTGTCTGTTCTTGTAGTCATATGATTAAACAGCCTTAAATATTTTGGCCACTATACACTACAAATACTTTTACTAACTTAATATAGCTGCAATTTACTTCATATCCAATCTCGCTTGCTTTCTTTATTTCTGTGGTTGAATAAACAGAATTGATTAAACAGTATTCTTACCTATGAGAATATACAAACAGAATTACTAAAAATGTAACACATTGGGTTTATTTTCTTGTATTGTGTACCTCTATAATATGTATTTGTCTTGCATATCTACTTCAATTTGTTTTATGTAAAAACTTTGACTTTCAAAATTAAGTTAATGTTATGCAAAATTTCTGTGATTGTATGGAGCTTTTCTCCCTGGGCCTCCACTGAAAATGGGTCGTTGGGCCCAGCGGACTTTCCCGGTCAACAAATGTCAATAAATAATAATAAATTTCCACAGGTATACCATTTGTTCCTAAGATCTCCCTGTTGACTGATTAAACATCAACATTTTTCTCTCATCTCAACATACATTAACTATTAATTTTTGAGCCTCATCTTTCTCTAATGTTGGCATAATAGTCTTCCATAAATATTTAAATTTCTGCTTTTTCTTGGTTTACCAAAAATTCAAAAATATTTTAATGCTTCTGTAGGATCTTGGGTTATTTTTGCTGTTAAAGGCTCCCAAAGTTTGGCTACAACTCTTTCTATTTCTGTTGTCCAGATCACTGTACTAAAAGTTTTTAAGCTCTATGGTGATCGTTAACACCCTTCTTAAACTTATGTACAATATCTAAATACATTATTTTTCCTTTAACGCACTATAATTACTTCTCTTCTTGTTTTGCGATCTTCTTCTTCTACAACAATTTAACCTTTGACAACCCCTCTAAATAATTTTAAATCAAGTCTTTCTCACTTCTCTTCCTTTCTCATTTTTATCACGTTTTTAAACTCACATTTTACCCAATCACTAGCTATCCATTCTGAAGTAATTTCTATCTCCAATAACTCTTAAATGATTTCCACTAATAAAAAAAAAAAAAAAGGTTGCTAATAAGTTAACAGTTAAGTAGGAAAGTGCCGGAGTCTTATTGTTGCACAATTACACTGCATCTTTATCTAAGTTTTCATTATTACATGACATTATAAAGTTACTGAATAGGTCTCACAGAATTCAAACATATACTCCTTTGAAATATTTCCATCCAAAGTAGTGCAGTTAGTGTATCTTGGTGGATAATAATATAATTTGACTGCCTGCTACCGAATTTACATCTTCATAACAAATATTCTCAGATACTTATACACTTATTTAGAAATCGGCTTTCTTTTTTAAAACAAGTAACATCTTCATTGAATGATCACTTATGACACAAGCAATCATACATTCAAATAAATGAAAACAAACCATACTGACATTTTCAGTTGCAAACATTATACATCACATTTAATCTCTAAGCAGCCACGGTCAATAAAACATTACATAGCTCATTCAATTCCTGCCTTCCCTTGAAGTTTATTCCTCCTTCAAAACATTATTCTGCACGTACTCTTCCCACAATTCCATTTTGTCTGTGTAATTTGATCCCATCATTTTCTAAATATTCCACTTATAGTTATTTCATCTCTGTTCACTACTTTTAAGACAACTGGCTTAGACTTTGATTTCAGTTTTCCAGCAATTTAATTTTTTTGGCAGCTACCAGAATTCTACTCAACAAGGCCTTACTGTGTTTAGGCAATTTCAATTCCGTTTCACAGCTCAAAAAATAATTTCCTTAGTTATACCAATTTGCTCATCCAGTATTTCTGACGTAGTAGTCTGTAGAACATTTTTAAAGTCTGACAACTCATTATACTAAAATGTTTCCAATTACCTTTTTTCACATCAAACCTCCAACATTTGCAATCTACCCAAGGAAAAATTTTTTGGAGTCTGCTTGGTGTATAAAAATACCTGTGCAAACACTTCCAAGCAAAAATCCGAAATTGTCTAGACTTTGTTGCATACTTGGGACCATACATACACCCTCCCATTGTTTCTTTGTGAATTGCTTATCCAATCTCTCCTCCTAATCCTTTTTAACCTCTTCTGATGGCTTCCTGTAGTCACCATGCAAAATGTTACATGCTCTACTAATTATTATATTTAACAGCAGCTTCTCTTCTAGATTCTACTGAAAATTCTACCAGTGCAGGTCTTTCACTTAGCATCCCCCTATTTCTTTCTTTTTGCATACACGATCATCAATCCTTGTTAGGGAAGGCAATCTCTAGCCTCTAAGTCCAAAGGTATTCTTTGCTTCTTTCCATTCTATTACCTTTCCCTCTCTAATTATTTACTCTCAATATCTTGGTTCCTTTGCCAATTTTCTCCAGTAAATTTCAGCCCCCATCTTGCCTAGTCTCTGTACTCCTAACTGCAGTCATTTCTATTGGCACAATCTTTCTCCATTCTTGTGTTGGCTTTGTTCTTAGAAAACTTTCAGCTACTTTATGAATATAATATTCTATATTGTTACTTGTCATTCTCCTCAAGGATCTGGTTCATAGGTGTTTACATCTACATACAAAATCCCTTGCACTCCTTATTTCTTGAATCCCCCCTCCCTGTTTCATCATCCCTTTCCACTTTGAACTACAGCGTTCTGCTTATGCTATGTACAGGAGCCTTATCTGTGTAGTTCTGAAATACTCCTTTAAATAAGCTAATCCCAAATCACCTTGTTCTATTGCCAGGATCAACTTATCTCACTTGAATCTTGCACTCTTTCCCTCCCAGATAAAACATTTCAACCCTAACTGCTATCAACATCTTCTCTTTTGGTTGATAAAAACATGCCCAACATGTATAAAACTAAAAGAACTAAACATTTTCACTTCCTGTATCTTGCTATACATATCTACAAAATAGAGCTACCAGTTTCTGTCTTACATTTTGTTTAGTCTCTTTTCACACATCCTTCGTTGCCCACAACAGAATCCTTTTTAATCCATATTCATTAAGTATTTTTTTTTTATCAAGTCCACATAAATATGGGTATTGCTAACCAATTTGTGTGTGGGTACATAGTCTAAATAGTCGGTCTGTTTTATTTTCATTAATTTTGTAACACAAAAAGACAGAAAACTATGTAAGAATCTTCCACAACACTGAAATGTCTTTTTCTTGTCTTATCACGTAAAAAATAAATGCAAATAAAGCCAACTTTTCTTGATTACCAATTATAACTTTGAATTTAGTCCCTTATTTTCTTTGCCAATGGTATTAAATATAATGCAATTAACAAAGGGGAAAGAGTACACCCCTATGTGGTTCCTCTGTTCAAATAGAACGTATCAGAGAGGAACCCCTCACTCTAATTTTCGCCCTTGATCCCTCATATATCTTCCTAATTAATCTTATTACTGTGTCAAGGGAATGCAAATGTTTCCATTGCCTTACTCAAAATCCCAGCTTACTATGTTGAATGCTTTCTCTGTATCAAGACCCAATAACAGTGGTATTTTTTTACATTCTGCTTCCCTTTGGATCATCATTGCTCTAGTAATGCTGTCAAATTTTGCCACAAAACATACTTATCCAGGTCTATCAATTTTGGCATTACCTTTGACAGTCTTTTAGTCACTACAAACAAATACATTTAGAACGAAAATGGGCTGGATCTGATGGGTCTTTACCATCTTTAGGTATTTCATCACAGCTTTTTCTGGGATGTTGGTGTCTCCCCTCCCTTTAAAATTCTGTTAAACAAAACCTTCCAGACCTTTATCATTTTCTTCCCTCCTAGCTTCCCAACTTCCACAGGAACACCATCTACTCCTGGAAAGTTTTATGTAGCTTTGTTATAAATCACCATTTTACCTCAACTACTCCTATCTTAACTGTTAACTGAATCTAGCCTACCTCTAACCTTGGCATACTTAATTATTCCATAGACATTTCCATTTGTACTTTTTCTTGATTTCCACATTTCTCTGCCTTATACAGATTTTCATATGATACTGTAGAGGTATGTATTAGAAATATTTTAAACATTTTAGGCACATTTGTATAACTGGAGAAGTGGAGAAATCAAGAAAAAGCTCAAATGGAAATATCCATGGAAGACTTAAATATGCCAAGGTTAGACAAAGATTAGGCTCAACAATTAACAGTTAAGATAAGAAATGAGATAAAAATTGTAATGTATAACAAATCTGCAGGAAAGTCTCCAGGAATAGTGCAGTGTCATCCCCTTTGGTAAAAACTCTGTACCCATGAACTACCACATAGGCAGCAATCTACTTGACACCAAATGCTTGATAAGAGACCTTGGGACCCAGGTGGACAGTAGTCTCTCCTTTGACAGTCACATCGCCACAGTAGTCTGGAAGTCCTTCTACATGGCACACCTCATCATAAAGGGATTCTCATCCAGGAGAAAAGAGGTCATTGCTCCCCTCTACTCGTCACTCAGACCCATTATAGAGTACAACGCCCCTTTTGGAATGTACCTCAAGACATCTGCAGCAGCTGGAAAGGCCACAGAAGTACCTCACAAAGAGGATTACTGGCCTCAAACAAATGCCCTACACTGACCGCCTCAAAAAACTCCAGCTTTACTCCGTAGCATATCGCCTACTCCGAGGTGATCTCTGCCCAACATAAAAAGCAATGTCAAACCCAGAGCTGTTGGACATGCTACACAAAGAAATCCCAATCCCTCCAAGCTACACGCTCTAGGGACCTAAACCTTGTCACCAGAATAAACAGGACATGCTGGAGGGATAGATTCCTGTCCCAGAGACTTCCTATACTCTGGAACAAGCTACCCATCTATGTCAAGCAAAGTTCTTCATTAGCACTCTTCAAGAAAAATCTTGATGAGTGGATGGGAAATAGGAAATACACCCCGGGGATCACTTCTGTCTCTCTGCTGGACAGTGGCACAAGAAAATAAAACTTTCTTGGGTGGCGTAAGCTATGGTACCTTGCTGACTAGGCTTACATAGGCCCTTGGGCAGACAGCCTAGTACCTACCTATGAAACTATGAATAGAGGGGTATTCTCATGGAAGTCTGGAAGCTAGGAGAGAAGAAAGTGATAAAGATCTGGAAGGTTTTAACAGTATTTTAAAAGGGGGGAAGGGACCAACATCCTGGAAAAAAAGTTGTGGTGGCTGCAAATCATAAAGACAGTCAAGACCCATCAGATCTAACTTCATATAGGCCCATTACAATTTTAAACATGATTATAAAGTGTTTATGTCTATAAGGGCTAATAGATTGGCAAATGAGATGCCAAGACTGACAGATCAGTCTGGTTTTGTGGAGGGTGGCAAACATTTGACAACATTATTAGAACAATGATGATCCAAAGGGAAGCAGAACATAAGAAAATGCCACTGCTGTTGGTGAGTCTTGATGCAGAAAAAGCATTCAACAGAGTAAGTTGAGATTTTGAGCAGGGGAATGGAAGCATTTGCATTTCCTGACACAATAATTACTGTTAACTACAAAAACTGCAACAGTAATTAAAAATTCAAGCCTTTTTCAAAAAAATTCAAGGCTAAACGCACCACACAGCAAATAACTATACACTATCTATTTAGCAAATAATGTAACAAAAGGGCACTGATTAAACACACTATTAATTAGAAACATGCTTTTAAATTACGCCTAAAAGAAGAGGCCAACTAGGAGAATTTTTAATCACACTAAGGGAAGGGACTAAAATGTAGTAACACCAGAAACCTGTAAGACCTTTACAAAACTATTTAAACTATTTAAGCTATCTAACTATCTTAATATGAGTAAAGTAGTAAGTAGAAAACAGTTTTACTGGCCTGAGCTAATGCAGAACCGCTGATCTATTGCAGCGGCAAACTAGATCAGAGGTAACTCTAGGTGCATCATGGGATAGGGACTTGGCCTCGAGCTATTTGAAGACCTTGAGCTTTGCAATTGGCCGACTCGGAGCCGAGGGTTTGGCGCTGAACAATCAGTAAAGAATGAACAGTGAGACAGAATAACTTCACATCAAAGGCTATAGCCATAAACTATGTGCCAACACATGAATTGGTTCAGCAACCCAGAGCTCTGGGGTCATGATAAAATGAATTATTTAGTATATGGCTTAAAAAGGACTCTTATGGCAGCTAAAGATATGTGGGAGGAGACTAAATAAAAGATGAAAAAAAACTGAGAACCTGGAAGCTCTTTCCTATGGATAAGATATAAGCAGTAAAAATGTTTTCAGTTCTTTTAGTTTTATACAAAGGTCAGGCAGATTTTTATCAACAAGAGGTGAAGTATGGGATAGTAATTAATAAAAAGTTGAAGTAGTTTATCTGAGGGGAAGAAGGCAAGAGTCAAGTGGGATAAGTTTACCTTCCCAATAGAACAAGGAGGTTTAGGACTACCTGATCAGAAAGGATGTTTTACAGCTACAAAGTTAAAACTCATATACATAACACAAGCAGAAAGCTACAATTAAAAGTGGAAAGGGATGATTCAAGAAATACGTAAAGACTGATAATTTGGATGCAGCTTCTTAACAGCAACAAGCATACAGAATATTATATTCATAAAGTAGCAGAAATTATACTAAGAACTACAACAAAAGGGAATGGGGAAAGGAGATTCTGCCGACAGGTATTAGTGGAACAGTGAATGGGCAAGAAGGGGATGTAATTTACTAGAGGAAACTGGCAAAGAAGCCAAGGTATCAAGAACAAATAATTATAGAAGGAAAGGTAACAGAATGGGAAAAGGCCAAGAAAACATTTGGATTGCAGGCTAGTTGACTGCCTTCCCAATCAGAAATTGCTATTACAGTACAGACAAAGAGAAAGTGATATGGGAATCCTAAATGAATGACTTGCACTGGTCAAGTTTTAAATCAAATCTACAAAAGTTGCTGTTAAAAATGAATAATTAGTATGGCATAAAATATTGCACAAAAACTATAGCAATAAATCAGAGGAGGCCAGACAAGATTGGGAAGAGAGATTAGATAAGGAATTCACAAAGAAACAATGGAAAGACTTGTATGGGTCCCAAATATGCAACAAAATCTAGAGAAGATTTAGGATGCTTGCCTGGAAGGTATTCTATATATACGTTTATACCCCAAGCAAACACCAAAGAATTTTTCCTCAGGTAGATGGCAAATTATGGTGGTATTATAGAAGCATACATTCTCAGAGTATAAAGAGCTGACGGGCTTTAAATATTCCCTACAAAGTCCTCTGTCAAGAGTACTGGCCAAGCAAATGAAGTGCAACTAAGGAAATTATTTTTTGAGCTGGGATACTGGGATCTGAATTGCTTATATATAAGGCCTTGTTAATTTTAATTCTGATGACTGCCAAAAAAAGCAATTCCTAGAAAATGGAAATAAAAGTCTAAACCATCTACAGAAAAGGCTGAGAGATGCTTCTTGTTATATAGCGGTACACGCTAGCTTTGAGTTAAGCAGTTCACAAAATATTCAAGTATATTAGGGATACTCGGTTGATAGGGGTCCTTTTCTCTGTTATGACACTAGGCAGAAAATCTTTTCATTTGGAAATGCAAGATTTTTTCTGTAGGAGGTTTCCTTGCCTCCTTTATTACCTGCTGCACACCCTCATACTAAAGGTATCCGTCTTAATGGAATCAGAAGTCTATCCTCCAGACTGTCAAATTGAGAGTTTGCAGGTTGGAGGAATGAGCGCCCCTTTTCTATGTTAGCAGGTCCAACCTGTGGGATAATTTGTGGTGACTGCCCTTGGCTAGATGAAAAAGACTGGAGTCACCAGTAGCACTTTAAGCAGTCCTTCTGAATCTTCATAAGGACCTTTGGAAAGGAAGAAAAGGTGAGGGAAGGGATAGGTATTTCCTATTCCATGGGATTGAAAAGATGTCTATTTTCCATGCTTCCCTGCATGGAATTTTTTTTTTTTTTTTTTTTTTTTTTTAAAAGAGCAGTCTGAGCTATCTACTCAGACTAGAAACAAAAAGATGTCTGGTGAATTTCCCACTGATGGACAATTTGGACAAAAACACTCAGTTCAGCATCCATTCTTGAGGGTCTGCCTTGGATCTGTTTGGATAATCTGCCATTGAATATATTTCTCATGGATGTAAGTTGCCTGGAGAAAAGATTGTGGCTAAAAGCAATATTCCAAGCCATCATGGCCAGCATGCAGAGATGGCAGAACATTGTTCCCCTGTTTGTTGAGATACCACATAACTGTGGTATTGTCTGTTAAGTCTTGCAAAGTTCCACTAGACTGTAAGCGGTGAAGAGGTTGCAGAGCAAAGATCAGGGCTTTCATCTCTCTGATGTTTATGTATCTACTCTGGTCTTACCTAGCCCAAACTCCTTGGTCTATCATGCCCCTTAAAAATGTTCCACAGGTTAGATCAGAAGCATCTGTTGAAACTTTGTGGAGAGAAGCTGGAACCAGAAAGGGAACACCTGGATTGAGTTTTACCTGGTTTACCCACCAGAGAATTGAGGAACTAGGAAGGACAGATGTATTTTTGTACCACTGAATCTTCCCTTACATGGAGTGTGGCAAAAAATAATCTGTACTGCAAATTCCATGTACCTCAGGGCTCTTAGAATTTACCTTGAAGAAGTAATTTCCAGATTTGAGAAGGACAAAGAGTACTTGATTTATTTAAAAAGAGGGATTATCCTATTAAATTACTAAATAGCATTAAAGAAGTTGTCAAAGAGGCAAAAGGGAATTTTTAAATCTATTTTAAGTAGACACCCGAACATGGGTATGGTTAATAAAAGGGGAGAAAAGGGAGGAAGTGATTAGACATTTTTCTTTCATAATTGTTTACAACAAAGATAGTACAGCAATAACCAAAGTGTTAAATAATAATTGGAACCTATTATCAATTGATAAATCAATTACTGGATATTTCAGTGGTAAGCAGACAATAGTTTTGAAAAAGGACCAGTCTTTTAAAATCATTTTAGAAAATAAATGCGGTAGTGAAATGTTTAAAGGCAAAAACAATATTCTACAAAAGGACCTTACAGAAACAGATGCTTGGTGCCAGAGCCATGGGCTCAAGCTCAGTGCCAAAAAATGTACAACACCGAAAGTGTGATAAGAGACTTAGGGTGGAGAGTGGTCTCACCTTCGATAATCACATTGCCACAACAGTCAGGAAATCCTATGTGGCTCACCTCATCACTAAGGGCTTTTCATCCAGAAAAAAAAAAAGTAGTCATTGTCCCACTGTGCTCATCCCTCATTAGACCCATTATAGAATACAATGCCCTGTTTGCTATGTACCTCTCAAGACATCTGCAACAACTGGAAAGGCCGCAGAAATACCTCACTAAAAGAATCACAGGCCTAAAGCAGATTGCTCTATGCTGACCATCTGAAGAAACTCCAGCTATACTCTGTTGCATATCGTCTACTCAGAGGCGATCTCTGCTTAACATACAAGGCCATGTCAAATCCAGAGCTGTTAGACATGCTACACTTAAAGAAATCTCAATCCCTCAGAGCCCACATGCTCCAGGGATCTAAACTTTGTCATCACAATGAACAAAACATTCTGGAGGGATAGGTTCCTGACACAGAGACTCACCAGACTCTGGAATAGACTGCCCATACATGTCACACAGAGCGCCTCTTTGGCCCTCTTCAAAAGGACCCTTGACGACTGGATGGGAGATAGGAAGTTCACCCCAGGGATCACGTCAGTCGCCCTGCTAGACAGGGGTCCAGGTAAGTAAATATTGTGGAAAGAAATAGCCAGGGAATTGTTATGGCTAGGCTTGTATAGGCTCTAGGGCCGATAGCCTAATACCAACATATGAACAACAAAAGACTTGGTAACGTTAAATGTGGCATGTGTAAGTAATGTCTTTATATATTAACCAAAGAAACAAAATAAAATCACAAGGACTACCAGGTACCTCAGAATGCAAAGAATAAGACCAACGATGCAGAAAAGTAGAGGCAGGCTGCAGGTCTCTTCCAAAAAGCTTTGTTCACAGAATACACAAGCGCTTTCACCAACTGGCTTCTTCAGGTGTATGCAAGAACTAACAGCACACCTATATTTATACTATGCATCTCTCAATTATCTAATAAAGCACTTAAAGGTATTCCAAACATTAAAATAATTTTTTTTTTAAAAAACACAAATACTTTCATAAAACATGAGAAACCATAAGTAAAACATATGTTTCCTCTATACAAAAAAGCATATATGCATTTTCAATAAATACCAATATCTATAAAATATTTACATAAATATATGCATTCAAAAATACAACAACAGGATAACTATCTACGTAGAGCTCTATTTTTTAAAAAAGGTTTTAACGGTACATGGTCATTTAGGCCATGTCCATAATCAGCTCTCAACTTGACTATCCATTTTTATTTTAATGTTTGGTATACCTTTAAGTGCTTTATTAGATAATTGAGAGATACATAGTATAAATATAGGTGTGCTGTTAATTCTTGCATACACATGAAGCCAGTTGGTGAAAGCGCTTGTGTATTCTGTGAATAAAGCTTTTTGGAAGAGACCTGCAGCCTGCCTCTACTTTTCTACATCATTGTTCTTATTCTTTGCATTCTGAGGTACCTGGTAGTCCTTGTGATTTTATTTTGTTTCTGTGGAATATTTGCTACTAGTATTTTAACACACGGAGACCAGGAAATGGCTACAGGAATGGAGAATATAGAGTTGGATTACAATCCTTCAAACAATATCCTATGGACTGATAAAAATGTGAACAATTTCATACTGAAGGTGAGCGAAAAGAATAAGAAGTTATGTACCTACCATAACGTTCCATGTTAGTTGTCGTCTTCTCGCTTTCTTTCTTGCTGCTTGGGGTTCGGAGCTGATCCTCGGCTCCGACTTGGCCATCTTCAAAAGCTCGAGAGCAACTTACTGGCTCGAGGCCCCCCTATATCTCATGATGCCTGGCACTAGATACCCAAATCTCATTTGGTAAGTCTAACTGCAGACATAATAATAATAACAACAATATAGGAATCCTGTCCTAGAATGCATAAATCCTACTGGAGAGACTACTAGTCAGAAGCAATAGCCAGAGAAGACTCAGCCAGTGAGAAAAACATAAGGAACTCTTCTTGGTCTACTAGGATAGGGGGATGGAGGGTGGAACGCAAGAAAGCAGGCGAGAAGAAGACAACTAACAAGGAACGTTATGGTAGGTACATAACTTCTTAATGTTAAGTTGTCTATCTCGCCTTCATTCTTGCTGGTTGGGACAGCATCCCTAGCACCTCAACCCTGGGTGGCTCATTGGAACAGACTCTTCAGAACAGTGGAACCAAAATCAGCTCTGCTCCTGGAGGACACGTCCAGCTTATAATGTGAAATAAAGGTACGAGGACTGGTCCATATATCTGCGTTTCCCTTGGCAATCTTGCCTGAAAAGCCACTGAAGTAGCTAGCGCTCTAGTGGAGTGACCTTTTGGTTTAGCAGGAAGCTCTTTATTCCTTAGCTGATATATAAATGTAATGATAGATGTCAACCACCTAGATAAGGTTACTTTTGACACAGGTAGACCTTGTTTACCCTCAGCATAGGACAGGAACAGCTGGTCCGATTTTCTTATTTGCTTAGTTCTATGCAAGTAAAAAGAGTAACTGTCTATGAACATCCAACTGATGCAATTTGTATTCCGCCTTGTTGGAATAATTTGGAAAAAACACAGGCAGATCAATAGACTGATTCAAATCGTCAGAAGAAACCTTTGGAAGGAAGGAAGGAAGGATTAGTCCTGGGAGACATTGTCATTGTGGAAAACTAGATAAGGAGGGCGAACACAAAGAGCCTGAAGCTCAGAAACTCTTCTGGCTGAAGTAATTGCAACCAGAAGGGTTTTCCAAGAAAGAAACTTCAAGGAACAAGAAGCTGCCAGTTCAAAGGGGGGGGGGGCGGTATCAGGGAAGCTAAAATCAAATTTAAATCCCACGGTGGTGGGGGATCTCTCACTGGGGGCCTAAGTAAAGTAGCCCCTTTGAGAAAAGCTTTACAAAGCTTATGGGACATAATACTAGTATCCGATAGAACTGTATGAAAGTTTGAAATTGCAGCCAACTGAACTCTAATCGTGGCAGAAGACGATCCAGCACGAAAAAGTTCCGCTAAAAATTCCAAAATATGGTGTACAGGAGCTGAAAAGGGATCTATATTCCTAGCCTCTGCCCAGAAAGAGAAATGTTTACACTTACTAGCATAAGTCTTTCTTGTGGTAGACTTGTGCGATATAAGATGATTTCACGCACCGAGTGGGAGATGTTCGGAAGCCTGGCTAAGGTCGGAAGTGGAGCAACCAAGCAGTGAGCTGGAGAGATTGAAGGGATTGGTGCAGCCCACCCGATTGATGGATCAGGAGGTCTGGAACTGGGTCCAGGGTTGCTCCAGAAGGTAATGATGCAGGAACGGGAACCAAATTTGTTGAGGCCAGTAAGGGACAATGAGGATCATCTTGCATCCCAATGTGGTAGCTTTCTGTATTAATTTGGGAATCGGGGGAACGGAGGGAATGCATAAAGAAGTCCCTGAGGCCAATCGTGAACTAGAGCGTCTCTGGGGGAGTGTCCGGGAGAGAGAAGAAATTGTTGCACTTGCTGTTGAAGGGGGTGGCAAAAAGGTCGCAGCAAGGCTGACCCCATTTGCGGAAGATTTGGTCCGCCACTGTGTGATTGAGAGACCACTCATGAGGCATGAGAATTGCTCTGCTCAGCCTGTCCGCTATAACGTTGGACTTCCCAGGGATGTGCACTGCTATCAGAAACCATTGGGAAGAGACTGCCCACTGCCAGAGTGAGTGTTTCTCGACATAGGGGGTAGGGCCTGGTTCTGCCCTGCTTGTTGATGTACCACACTACCGACATATTGTCTGTTTGAATTGCAATGGTCCTGGCAGGAAGAGAGTTGTGAAGAGCTTGCAACGCCAAAAGCACGGCCCTCATCTCCAAGACATTGATGTGCCGATGGTACTCGTGAGGCTGCCAGGTGCCTTGGACTGTTCTGCCCTGAAAATCCCCCCCCACCCCACCCGATCAGGGAGGCATCAGTGGTCACCGTAGCCACTGGAGGAGGAAGAGCAAATGGTCTGCCCTGGGGTACTGATGGGGAAACCATCCACCAAGCAAGTTGTTTTTTGCATGTCTGTGTTATTATTTTGTGAGACATTGGAAGTTGCTGGAAAGACCATTGGGTGAACAGCATCCACTGAAGAATCCTCATATGAAAACGAGCGAGGGGGACTAGTACGATAGCCACTGCCATGAGACCCATGGTCTTTAGGACGAATCTGGCCTGAATTTTTTTGCATCCTAATAAGACCTGGACATGTCGGCGAATGTCCAGTACTCTAATGGAAGTCTCGCTGACAGGTCCTTTGCATTTAAGTTTGCGCCTATAAAGGTAATAGATTGACAAGGCGACAATGCAGACTTTTCTAAATTTATTGTGATGCCTAGTTTGGAGCAAGTTTGAATGGTGTAGTGTCTGGCTCGCAGCAGGTGATACCTGGTGGTTGCAGTAAGGAGCCAGTCGTCTAAATATGGAAACACCTGGAATCCTTGCCGTCTCAGGTGAGCGGTAACTACTGCCAAACATTTGGTGAACACCCTGGGGGCTGTGGTGAGACCAAAGGGCAGAGCTCTGTACTGATAATGACTGGCTCCCAGCTGGAAGCAGAGGAATCTTCTGGAGCGTCTGTCCATTTTGATATGTTAGTACGCATCCTGAAGATCTATGGTGCACATCCAATTGTCCTGACCCAAAAAGGGTAAAATGGACTGTAGCGTGACCATCCGGAACTTCATTCTTTGAACAGATCTGTTTAGTCTGCTGAGATCCAGAATGGGTCTCCAGTCCCCTGTCTTTTTTGGTAACAAAAAGAACCTCGAATAAATTCCAGATCCTTGCTGGTCTGCCGGGACTGGCTGGATGGCTCTTTTTCTTAGCAGTTTTGAAATTTCTAGAACTGCTTGATCCCTTAGATTGGGTGGAACATCTGGAAGGGATTTGTTGGGAACGTAGGAAGTGCGAAAGAAAGGGATTTTGTAGCCTTCGGATAGGATAGACAGTACCCATTTGTCTTGTGTTATACTTTGCCAGGCTTTTGGGTACAGCTATAATCTTCCCCCGACTGCCTCCGAAGGTGGACAGCCGGGCAGTGCCTCAGGGATGCTGGAAGGGATTGTCAGAGAAAGATTCTCTTTGGCCCTGATTTTGCGGACCCCCACTGCCTCGAGGGCGGCGTCAATTGTTGTTCCCTCCTCTGCCCCTGGAGGGGAACTCTCCACGTGTGTCAGGCACGGCTCCCTGGGGTTTCCGGAACCACATCTTTCCACTCTTCTGACCCTTGTGATATGGTCTTGAAGGAGTGGAAAAACGGACTCCCACAGCAGAGAGAGTCTTGCCTTCCTGCTCACACCTGGCAAGGGTATCCTTCACCTGTGGTCCAAAAAGAGCAGAACCAAAGGGGGTGTTTGTGAAAGACGCCCTGAAGGGTTCTGCAAAGTTACATAACTGCATCCAGGCATGCCTCCTCAAGGCCACGCCTGTGCCTGCTGCCCTACTCGCACCATCGGCTGCATAAGAGATGAGCCGCATGGAGGAGTTTACTACCAAATTAAGAGTCGCCAGCTGGAAGGCAACCTTAGCCTGGGCCCCCGCAGCTGATGGATCTTGAAGGGTATCTCCTAGCTCTTTAAGGAGATCCCTTTGAAGGCGGGTACAGTGGCACAAGTAGTTCAGCGACCTCATGGAGAAGGTCGCTGATGCAAACATCCGCTTCCCATATCTGTCCATCGTCCTAGATTCCTTATTAGGGGGATGGACAGATGAAGTTTCAGCCAACTCCTTTTCTGTGGCCGCTGCTACCACCATGGCATCAACAGGAACACCGATAGTCAGAAATTGCTTGTCTTGTGGTGTAGTAATACATTTTGTGGGTCTTCGGGGGAAGTTGGTTCCACTGTTTCTGGGGCTGACCATGCCTTCCAAGTCACCACAGACATCAATGGATCGAAAGGCGAAGACACCCAGGAGGTGGAGGATCGGGAACCAAACGCGTCCAGGAATACAGACTCATCCTCAGAAGGGTTAAGGGTAGTCCAGTTCCCTCTCTAAGTATCTCAAGGATGTCTGAGAGAGACATCCTCAGAAGGGGATCTCGGGGACCCTTCCGAATCCTCCAAGTCGGTATCTGAAGTGACAGACTCAGGGGAGTTAACATGCTTCCTCTTGCATTTCTTCTTTCGAGGGGGCTCCTCTGAATGATCAGGGGAGGCCTCAGAAGAAGAAGATGCACCCAATGGGGTGCCCTGAAGTGCTTGTTCCCCACGCTTGGGGTCTGGAAGAGGGGCAGAGGCAGACACAGGCACCATGGGGGGAGGAGCCGATGAGGCTGACTGTGGGGCTGACTCAGAGGCCAGCACACTCCTCATGACCTCCAAGGCGCCCCTTCCCGATACCGGAGAAGGCTCCAGCTCTGAAGAGACTGGGATCCTTCCCGACACTGAGATAGACAGCTCTGAGGCCGATGTAGGAGCCAAACTCACCTGCGCCAAAGTTCCGAGAGGGAGAACGGGGTCGGACAAGGGTCCGATGCCACTCGCCCCCTCGGAGCTGACAAGGGAGTCCCGGCGCCCAGATCCCTCCAAGGACGGCACCATGGATGAGATCGGAGCAGAAGGAACTGAAAAGGTAGGTATCGGTGCCAACGGTTCCACGATCCGAGCCCCAGCAAGCTCCGGCTCCAAACTCAAGGGATGAGTTGAAGGAGGAACTACTGCAGAGACAGGCGGAGCCGAACCCTGATGAGGGGGGCTGGATAATATTTTAGCCAGGGCCTGCAATTTTAGGAGCCTGCTCACCACTCTCTCCAAATCATGGTCAGATAGTCTAGAAGACTGAGAAGAGTGGGATCGGTGACTTCGCTCCGACTGTAACAGAGGCGACCCCGGAGCAGAGTGTATCGACTCTAGGGATGGAGACCTAGAGCATTTTCGACTCCCTGACGGTTCCGACACCGGGGTCAGGGCCGACTGGGAGATAGGCACTTCGGTTTCAGTCGGAACTGAAGTTGAAGCAGACACCACACTTGACGACGGATCCAACTGGGAGCAGGTGGCTTCGTTGGCTTAGAGGGTTCACTGACTGAAACTTAGCCGGTGACCCTTCAGGTTTGAGCAAACCCTTAAGGATTAGCTTATTCCTACGCTCCTGCAGGACTCTTGGACTAAAGGCGTGACACACCGAACAAGAGTCCTGCAGGTGTAGGGCGCCCAAACAGTAGACACAAGAAGTGTGACCATCTGTCAGTGACATCTTCTGACAGCACGAGTCACACTTCTTGAATCCAGATACTTTCGTATCTTTAGACATACCTGTAAACGGAAAAAATCAATTTACAGAGAAAAAAAAAATTACAAAAAGGGAAATAGGTAACTAGTAAAAACACACACACTCAACACAAGTTACCACACCCTAACAGTACACGCACTATTATCTAAGAAAAGGTAATTAGACCTACTAATCTACCACAATTTCTAACAAAGAAACTATTACATAAAAAATTGAAACAAGGATTAGCCTCCAACTAAAACGGCTACCTTTAAGAAGAGAAACGGGAGAGGGGAAAACTCTCCAACAAGAAAACGAGTTTTCAAGGGAAGGAGACTAAATACAAATAGCCAACTACAACTACTGAAAGTACACTAACTATTTTAAACACCAACTATAATATAAAATATTTTTATACAATGACAATAAAATTGAAAAATATAACCTGAGCCAGTGAAAGCAACCTCGCAGCATAAACGGCAAATGAGATCTAGGTATCTAGCGCCAGGCATCATGGGATATAGGGGGGCCTCGAGCCAGTAAGTAGCTCTCGAGCTTTTGAAGATGGCCAAGTTGGAGCCGAGGACTGGCTCCGAACCCCAACCAGCAAGAATGAAGGTGAGATAGACAACTTAACATTAACCCATTGTTACACGAAAAAAATGCATTAGAATCTGATGAAATGACTGAAATAGATTTCATAGCACTGAAAAGTGAATTGTTCTCTCTGGAAAAAGAACTTAGGCTTAAAAGAACACAATATGAGAAATATCATTTGCAAATGTGTATTGAAGAAAGTATTATACCCAGGGGCTTGAGAATTTTAAAAATGCCAGCCCAGACCAATTGCGATCCTATGTTACTGAGTGCCTGGCAAAAACATACAAGCAAGTCTGCGGTACTTGAAATTGTTATCGGAGGATGCCGAACAAGAGCAAAAAATCTTGTCAACTGTAAGAATTAAGTACCTAGACTTGTGCAAGAAATATGATTCCACTGTACTCATGAAACCAGTAACTGATACACTTGATAATGTGTCGGCGTATGGGCGAAGATGGACTCAAATTAAACTAAAGAAATTACAAAGAGACAAAATCGATTTTCTGAATGGTCATGTGTTTATGCGGCCGAGAATTGTTAATCCAGCTACACATGGAAATAATATTACTGGTATGAACACTGAAACAATTGATTTAATATCTTCCAACAATGCTATTGTGAATAAAGAAAGTACTTTGCAGGTACCAATACTTCAGAATGTTAATGATGCACAACCAACATCTGAAGGGAGTGGCTTTTTGACTGCAGGGTTAGGTTGTAACTCTGTTGCATCCGATACTACAACTGCCAAGAAAAGAACAGTTATCACTAAAGCACAAGTACATAATGGTATAAATGGAAGCATACATAATGATTTCAATGATGAACTCCTTCCTACTACTCCTTTTTTGGAAGGCACTCAACCAGCAGGTCTACAATTTCCGCTACCAACCAGAAGTCGTTCGAACAGCAAAGGAAGGGGTCGGCAGAACCAGTCCCAAATGAGGGGAAGAAGCACAACCAGGCACAAAAGGAAACAAACGGACAGCATGGGGAGTCCTTAACACCATCAAGAAAGCGTTCTTAAGCAACAAAAGTTAGTCATAAATTTATCACATTATGTTTTGTCATATAATGAGCTCAAGGTTTTAGAAAAAGGACGGTCATTTATTCCTACAATGCACTCTGACATCACAGAAGTAGTTTTAGATATTAAAATGTTTCCTAGAAACTTGATGTTGAAAATGATGTTTGCTAATGATAGCATGAACAATGAGTTGTGTATAGCAAACTTAGTTGTTTTATACCTAATATGAATCCACTGATTTCTGCAGTTGAAAAAATATGTATTGATGAAGTTTACAAAAAATTTTATGAACAAGAAATGTTAGATAAAAATAAATGGCATGATTTAACCAGGGATGAATGTATTGCTTTGAAAAATCTTAGAACTAATAACTCTATTATGATACGTCCTGCGGACAAAGGGGGACCTATACTGATCCTTGATAAGGATGATTATGACAAGAGAATGTATTCTCTCCTGAGTGATAGAGTTTTTTTTATAAACCTATCACTCTACTAAAAGTTAATAAAATGGTTAAATACATACATGAGCAGCTAAGATTGATGGTTGGCAATAATATTATAGATGAAAAACTTTTTCAATATTTTCTTATTATTAAACCCACCATTCCAATAATACAAGGACTGCCCAAGTTGCATAAACGTTTAGAAAATCCCCCAATGAGACCAATTGTGTCTGGTAGGACTTGGTGTACTGAGGCTATATCTATATACTTGGAAAAAAACTCTGAAAGTTATTATTAGCACTTCAGAACATATTCTTAAGGACACTGAACAATTTGTTAAAGATCTTTATAAATTTTGTGAGCATACTATGAGTAAACAGATATTAGTTACATGTGATGTCGTCTCATTGTTTACAGTTATACCCAATGAGCATGGAATTAGGAGTGTAGCAGATTAAATGCACAGCAATGGGAATTATGACTGTAATAAGATAGAGTTGATATGTAAGTTATTGAATCTTGTTTTAGAGAACAATGTGTTCATATATAAAGATAAGTTTTTTTGGCAAAATCAAGGCGTTGCCATGGGAACGTCTTGTGGGAATAGTTATGCCAATGCCGTAATGCTGAAATGGGAGAAGGAATATTTGATGAAAGATGACTGTGAATGATGTACTGTTTTACCATAGATTTGTAGATGACCTCTTTATGATATGGAAGGGCTCTATTGAAAAGTTGAAAGTATTTATTGATTACATCAATACCTCTACAAGTTTCCTTAAGTTTACTTTGAACTATTCAAGTAAGGAAATAAGCTTTTTGAATGTTTTGATTATGCAGGTCGCAAATAGTGACTTGAGTATTAAAATGTATAAGAAAGAATGCCATGTTAATAATCTCCTTAGGAGAGATGGTATGCATCCTCAGTTTATCTTTAAAAATGTAGCTCAAAACCAAGTGTATAGATCTTCTAGACAATGCTATGGATGATGCATTTACAATACAATTAACTACAGTGGAAACCGATTTATTAGATACAGGTTATAATCGGAAATTGATTATAGTATTAATGCAGTAAAGAATATGAGACATACTAGAGCCAAACTCTACTTTCCTAATTCCGATAGAAAGTAGTATTAAAGATCATGTTAAGAAAACACAAACAAACTTTGTTTCAGTTATTCAAGAGATATTCAAGAGATATAAGGTGTTACACAGATATTATTAATGAGCACTGGAATATTCTAACTTCAGATAGGCAAATAAACAAATTGATAGGTGCATTTCCAGAATTTACCTATAAGAATAAAAAATCTTTAGAGAGACAATTATGTGGTCCCAGAGACATTGATTTACGAAATAATAATAAAGGAACTAGACCCTGCTTGAAATGCCAGTATTGTAAATATATAAATGCAGACAATGTATTTATACATCCAGATACAGGTAGATTATTCAACTTCAATGTTAGTGCTACATGTGATTCTTCACACTTCGTTTATTTAGCTACTTGCAGAATTTGTAACAAATTTTATATAGGTAAAATGGATAGATTATTAAAAGATAGAATTCGAGAGCATATTTATCATATTAAAAAGGGAAGCTCTTTTAATGCCTTAGCTAAACACACCAAATAAACTAGTATGGAGCACCAATTTACCTTTAGGGTGATAGGTATTTTGAAAACATAAGGGGTGGTGACATTAATGTACAAACAGAGAACTTGGAATTAAAATGGATAGTCAAGTTGAGAGCTGATTATGGACATGGCCTAAATGACCATGTACCGTTAAAACATAATGGGGTGGTGACATTAATGTACAAACAGAGAACTTGGAATTAAAATGGATAGTCAAGTTGAGAGCTGATTATGGACATGGCCTAAATGACCATGTACCGTTAAAACCTTTTTTAAAAAAAAGAGCTCTACGTAGATAGTTATCCTGTTGTATTTTTGAATGCATATATTTATGTAAATATTTTATAGATATTGGTATTTATTGAAAATGCATATATGCTTTTTTGTATAGAGGAAACATTTATAAGTTTTACTTATGGTTTCTCATGTTTTATGAAAGTGCTTTATTAGATAATTGAGAGATGCATAGTATAAATATAGGTGTGCTGTTAGTTCTTGATTACACCTGAAGAAGCCAGTTGGTGAAAGCGCTTGTGTATTCTGTGAATAAAGCTTTTTGGAAGAGACCTGCAGCCTGCCTCTACTTTTCTACATCATTGGTTTTATATATTAACCATCCAAGATAATTTTAGAGTGGAAAATGTTAATATCCATATTCAAGAGCATTTTATTTGTCAATCCAAAAATGCTGTACACCTTGCTAAATGTTTACAATGTCCTGCCTTTTATATAGGAAAAACTTCCAGATGTTTTAGAGAGAGGATTTATGAACATATTTTAGATATAAAACATGGTAAACTGTAAAGACAAATTCAGGCATTTAATGATCACTGCCTCAGTTTCCTAGTTATTCAGCAAACCGTCCCTGACCCACAAGGAAGAGTTGCATCTGAGCACTTGGAAATAGATGAGATGAGCTAAGTGGTAACTGCGGTTGAATGCTCTTAGACCCTCAGGACTGAATGAATTAACATCAATTGTGTATTAAAATTAAGGCATTTGGAAGGGTCATTAAATTATTTAATTGGTTTTGATTATTGAATGCTATATTGCATGTATATAAAAGGTATGTGTATAGTGTGTTTTTTTTAGTTCTGATGAAGTCCCTTTGAAAGGTTGGAATGAATGCGCATAACTTTGTACAATAAAGTGGAGTTCCAGATTTTTCCTTTGGTTGTTCTTTGTTTATATGCAAGTACAAACAGTAAATCGTATCAAACTGGATTTTTTCTGAGGGAGGGAGGCCATCAGTAGACATCCCAGAAACACTAGGCTTTGAGAAGGTTGAAGAATGGACTTCTTCAAAATTCAGAGTGAAGCATAGATGAAGAAAGGTGATCGTAAATTGTACATCATGTAATGTTTGCTGATGTGAAGCAGCATGCATCAAAAATTCATCCAAGTATGGGTAAAATGTGGAGTCTGCAAAAAGTTACTACAAGGGTCAGCTATTTTGTGAAAAACTGGTCATAGAAACGACAAAGGGCAAAGGAGAAAAATGAAAATGATTCTCCAAAGTACAAAATCATCAATATTTGGATGGAGAGGAAATTCAAAAAATGTGTCCTTTAGACCAAAGGTAATCAAATAAGCCTGAAGGACAGAGTACAGTTGTGTACACTTACCATAAATGTAGATGTTGGAGTGTATTCACTGTTGCCAGTCATTACATTTGGGTAATCCTGCTGGCAGGTTGCCCTCAGTCTGCCTGAATTCCAAAGTCTTGGGTCCTGCGTTCTCTGCTGTCAGCCCTTCCCTGACGTCAGGTCAGGGGTATAAAAGGAGCGGCAGACACCATTTTCTTCAGTTTTTCTTGCCCCAGATGTCAGGTGCCCCCTAAAAGGGTAGCCAAAAAAAAAATATATATATATATAGATATATATATATATATATATATATATATAGATATATATATAGATATATATATAGATATATATATATATATAGATATATAGATAGATATATATATATATATATATATCTCAATACATGCATAGGTTGTATAAATCAGAGAAGGAAAGATCAGTTCCAGCAGAAAATAGGGGGATGGTGGGTGGGTAACCTGGACTGCAACAGTGAATACACTTGAACATCTACATTTATGGTAAGTGTACACAACTGTACTATGTTCTTCATGTTTCACTGTTGCGTGAAGAGTGTGGAATAAAACCTTTTTCCTTTTTGAAGAGCAGTTACCTGTTTAAAGACCCACTGATGTAATAACTCTTGTATGAGCAGGTGAGGTACGTGGTGGTGTGGCTTGATGACAACTAAGGAATACCTGTTAGAGCTGAATGAGAGTTCCAGAGGTAGGTGGTGGTGTGGCTTGATGACAACTCAGGAATACCTGTTAGAGCTGAATGAGAATTCCAGAGAAGTGTGTACATATTTTGAATAATGTTCTGAGCCCAGTGATTTGATGCAATCATGTTCTGCAGTGGAAGGCAATGCACAAGTTTTACTGTTTGGTAGGACAGAAGAAACATGTCAAGTTGGGAGTTTTTTTTTTTTTTTTTTTGGATCCCTTAAAGTATGATTTAGGTTTCACCCGCAACTTTTTCTTGGAGAATTTTTTTGCTGGATTTTTGATCTTTACAGTAGAAAGGATCAGATTTGGACGAATGGTTCCTTTGGAATTTTGCAATGGGGAAGAGAAAAAGCTATATATAATCCTGCACAATCTTCCATTTTTCTTTCAATTTTTGGAATATTTCAGGAGACGCTGATCTAAACAGGTCATTCTGGTCTAAAAATGCACCCAAAAGTTTGGTCTTAACATCTTCTGGTTTCATTTATTGCATACTAATCTACGTAACAAATAATATTACTAACACGTTTTTCCTTGCATATTTTTTTAACTCGTTATTGTTTTTCAGTGCATTCTACTATGAAACATATGTTCTATGTGTTTCTCATTACAACATGCTTTCACTCCTATGTATTGTAGTGTTACAATACTTTATGATTTAAAATATCTGTAATTGATTTTTGAAAGACTGACTGTGGGGCTTTTCTCCCTTGGCCAGTTTTGAAAATGGCCACTTTTTGGCCCAGATGGTGTTTCCTGGTGAACAAATGTCAAATAAATAAATAAAACAGGCAAAATCTGGAGACAAAGCTGTGAATATGCCCGAAGGACAAAGCCAGTAACGGTTATCCTGGAAGAGACATCTGCAGCACTATATCCACATTTCATAGAATGTTTTGTTACTGGTGAGGCTTAAGTGAGCAAATTTTGCAAGGTGTTTTTTCAGGAAAGTTACAAATTAACTTATTCATGTTGGTAAGGATAGATAAGTACCTTGTCACATGGATCTGGTAATTAATGCCATGGAAAGATAAGGTGGAAGAAATATAGCTCTTCTTTCCATGCTTACCTACTACCTTTATCAACTGACAATGCATTAGTAAATGGCAATAATTTAGAAGCATTATCACACTCCACAAGGACAGCAGCTGGATCAGAAGTATTTTTTTTTTTTTTTTTTTTTTTTTTTTTACTTCAGAGGAAGGATTCTTGCAGAAGCATTTATGAGAAATTGGTACTTAAAAATACAGGCTTTATAAAGAGCAAGAAATTGTGATTAAAGGAAACAGATGCAGAGAGCAGGAAATTGTGATTAAAGGAAACCGATGCAGAGAGGAAAATTACATTCCAATGTCTTCACTATAGCTGGAATTACAGACAGCATAGGGACATCCATGTGCAATAATGCATACCCTTTTGGATGTCTAATACCAGTTTTCCTTGTCAATTAAAATGTGATGATTTTATGAAAAGCATCACCAAAAAACTCTTCCTGAAGACAATCAGGTGACAGTGTCTTCAAATTCATATCATGTGGGAGACAATCTGAGATGAATAAGCCAATAATTCAGCATCAGAATCTGAAGAATCCTCTTCAGAAAAAGTATCTTTTTTTTGAGGGGTGTGACCCCCCGTGCGCTAGCCCAGTAATCAAGGAGCTTCAATCCTCACCACTAACACCAGTGAGGGACGTGCACATTGGGAGGATGATAGGCACATACACAGTAAAGTACAATTTCCCTTAAGAGCAGACAGAGATCACAGTCAGTCTGGGGCTGGTTTCTCCCTCTCTCTCTCTCCAGATCACCAATATGACTCCCCCACTGGCTATAGCTATAGGGTTAAGATCTCAGCTGAGTGGTCAAGCCAAAACCTCCAGCACCCTCTCTGCCCAACCAGTGCTTCGTGTCCCTGCCCAAGTGGTTGGCACACACATTGAGATTTGATTTATATACAAACAGACACTCCTGGGGAAGGGCTGGCACAGGTTCTCTAGCTATGCCCCTTCTGCCCAGACTATATGGTATTATCACATGCCACCAACCACCCTTATCAGCTACTATAAAGCCCCTTACCAAAGGGTGTCCAATTCTGTGTGACGTTACCTATTATCCAAGTGGTAAGTGTGACTAAGACTTGAAGGCTATTTAGGAGTGGCTTGTACAGTATTGCCAAACACACACAAGCTCAGCCACAATTAAAAGGTTTAAAATATTTAATAATAAATAAAAGTGCAAGACAATAACTCAACACAGTGACAGAGTTCACAATCACAGGAAATACTTCAAAATAACACTGCAGAACAGTCTTACATAAATACAAAAAAAAACATCTAGACTACTCTTGCTATATTCCTATCTCTAAGAAAAATCACTGTACCTAAATAACTTTCTTACAGTGTCAGGGAAATACAGATGAGAAGTGCTGAATGGATGTTTACAGATCCAGAGACAAATACAAAATGCACAGACTTTCTCTCTGAGATGGTTCTTAAATTAATAATACACATTACTGCCGAAACATCCCGGATTACATCATTCTTGCCTAGTTCCTATGCTAGCAAGAACTTAAAATTTAACATGTCTTTGTTAAAAATACTTCTCAGAAGCTGACAATTCTCTTTTAGAAGCGTGCCTGAAACTGGACGCAGTAAAACAATTACCTTGGAAACCTGCAATTACCTCTGTTTCTAGACAACAGAAAGAAGCCCCTAGCCTAGACATCCTGCCTCTTAGCAGAGATAAACTGACTTTATAACACATCGTAAAACTCCATGTATGAACTTATTTTCTTAGCGTTTTGCAAGTTAAATCTGTATATTCCAACTTCTACTAAGAAAGCATACACTTGCATTGGCATATAGTTTATACACATCTGCTCTTTTCCAGCAGGGCGCACTGTAGTTACAATCTTGAAGCTCAGTATAGAACATATAGTTTTCTTACATTTTTAAGGCAAGCATATAAATCATATTACTATTCACAAATTACACAGAATTACTTACAAAATTCTATCTAGCAGGTCTGGCAGTGTCACATTTCTATATATAAATCATATTAATATTTTTAAGTGACATAAATATTTACAAAACTCCAGATAGCTGGGCTGGCAGCATCTCGGTTTATCACAAGGGGTGGAAAAAGCAGCAGAAAAAATGTAGGTGGTTGCAGATACACTAAGGATGTACAAAGCGCCGGAGAAAAAATGTACCCTTCCTTCTGAGAAGAGGACTCTGGATGTACCTCCACAATGGTACATGGCATGTTCTCAATAAGAATTGGTGGAATACCTTCCTGTCCCTCAGATATAGCAATCCAAGATCAGTCCTCACAGCCTTGTGGGCCATCTGGTGAGACAGAAGGGATGTGCTACAGCCCTGCACCTAGTCAACCTCTGGAGGGGTCTTGACAACAGGAACAGTACTAGTAGCCGGGCAGCCTGTGGTCTCATCATGTGCCTCAACAGAAACATTCAACTTAATTGAGTTTTCTTAAGCCCGTTAAGTTTCACATGGCTGTTAAGAGATGCCCAAAATCAACAAATCAGAGGCCATCTTTCCTTCTTTAAGACATTTGTTTTCTACTCATAACTTCAAAGAAGCCAAATGATTTCCAATACTCTTTGGAGCAAAAGACTGACAAAACAGTCTGCTACTTACAGTTATGTTCAGGTCCTATAGAGAACAAACATTTTGATGTTATCTTTACAGGAAATTTGCTAAATGCAGTTGCATTTCTCACTCTCCTAGATGACACGAAGTGTATTTTTTCTGCAAAAGGCAGAAAAACAAGGGTCCCTCAATGGGGTACCTACCTGCCCAAAACAAATGCAATTGGCACACGCTGCATGGCTAACAGACTGTGATAACAGAAGTAGTCTTACTTCATGTACTGATGGCTACAAAGTTCAATGTTCCTTATCTACCATCACGCAGTTTCAAGCATAAGTCGGTTGGATGTATGGCATGAGAGAAAACAGCCTAAGCTTTTGTATACTGGCCAGCCATGCAGTAGACCAGATCAGAATACTTCCCAATTGTCAGCAGTACTGCAACATCTACAGACAAACATTACACTGTTCATAATTTTCACACTTTCATAATTTGTTTTAACCTACTGATTCCCATTCTCCACATTTGCTAATGGAAGAAAAAAAAAACAAACTACTAAGTTTGTAAATGAAAGAAAGAACCCTTGTAAATTTCACTCAGAACACAGTGGACAGATTTCTCATGACTGCTTGTTCCTGTTTGTTCATTGTGTCCATATAAAAAAAGTGCTTGGAGAAAAATAAACAGTTAACAGATTTGCAAATACAAGAAATAACTACCATTTTTGATGATTTTCATGTTTTTTCAAGCATATTTGCTAAAAAAAAATCTTACTTATAGCTTAAGCTAAAAGGCAACTGGTCTAGGCACCCACTGCTATAAAAATAAAGGAAATTACCATCTTTCAATTCTACATAGAATATAAAAGAAACTGATAAGCATAAAACGTACGCTGGTACCTAATGGCACACAATCCAAAAACGTAAAATAACCAGCAAATAAATAGAACAATCTTCGTGATAATAATCCAAAACGCTGAATGAAAGTATATAAAACGGATCCCTTTATTCACAAATAAGCGCTTTCACCCAAAGGCTTCTTCAGACTTATACACAGCATAAAATACTTCCTGAATTAAATATCCTCCTTGCATTGCTATTGGTCAACCATTCAACCATACAAAAACTCAATATCCTTTAAAAACTCCAATGCATTAAAGTGCTAATTCCACAAAGAATAAAAACATATATTTCAGCATATTAGAATATAATAACATCTAATAAATAGAATACGAGTATTCATGTGACATTCTAACCTATGCTAAAATTCCTTTTAAATATGCAGATATATAATATAATATACAATATATAATGCATATGAATCTGCATTTAAACACAATCAAATATACTGAAGCAATACTAATAACTTATCAAGCCATATACAACACATACAAAGTATGTAAACATAAAAATGCTAAAATCTAAACACAAACCTAACATAAAAATTCTATCTAATGCTTAGGTTTGTTAAGCCTTCTCCTTTTTAAAAAGGGTTTTACTTGGACCTTATTGTTTAAACCTGGTGGTTGGTCAGCCCTACATCTAATTATCCATTTCAGTTCACATTCTAAAGTATAATTAATTAAATCACCCCCTCTTGTATTAATTTCTATCTTTTGTAATACACTAAATTTAAAAGTATGTATAGAACCCAGGTCCATATTATGTTTGGCCAGAGCATTAAACTCCGAACCTATTCTAATGTGATACACATGTTCCCTAACACGTTCTTTCAGGGACCTATTGGTTTTCCCAATATAGAACGCAGGGCATGCTATACATCTTGCCAGATATATAACATTCTTGCTATTACAATTTGTTGCCGTGTTAAAATGAAATATTTGTTTTGTAATAGGATGAATAAAGTCGGCTTCTTTCTCAATGTACATACATTGGTTACATTTACCACAAGGTGTGGTGTGTTTCACATCTATTCATCCCTTTCATAGTCAAAACATTTTTAGGTCTACAAAGCAACCTTCTGAGATTAGGTTTGTTCTTAAACAGTACATTAGGCCTTGGACCTACAACCTTACTAATTTCATTATCCAGGAGAAGAATGTCCCAGTGTTTTACCAGAAGTTGTTTCAACTGCACAGCATCCTTCGTAAAAAACATAGGGGCCCTAAGGTCCACTGATGGAGATGATGAACCAATATCAGATAAACCTAAAGGTTCTGAGAAATAAGGTTTTGCTTTGGTGTTCCTTAAATTATTGACCTCAAATGTTTGTTCAAACATTTCTTTCTTGTAGCCTCTTTGAACAAATTTGGCTCTCAAGTCATCCAGCTCCCTATTATATCCTTCCTCAGTTGGATTAAGCCTGGATGCCTTCATTATTTGTCCTTTCATGACATTATTAAAAACATATTTGGGGTGCATACTATGCCTATGAAGTAAGGTATTTCTATGGCACAATTTCCGATGTACAGAGGTGTTGAGAAGTCCATTGCTAAGTCTAGAGATGTTGACATCTAAATATGATATCTCATCCACTGAATAATTTAAAGTAAATTTCAAAAAATTAGTGGAGGTGTTCAAACTTTCAACAAACTTCAAAAGTGTGTTAACATCGCTCAGCCAAATAAAAAAGAGGTCATCTACAAACCTACGATATAGACCTACATGTTCTTTAAACAAATCTAGCCTGAAGAGGAAGTTTTCCTCCCAATGGGCCATCACCAGGTTGGCGTAGCTATTTGCACAAGAAGTGCCCATAGCTACGCCATCCTTTTGCAAAAATATCTCCTCTCCAAACATGAAGACATTATTCAGCAAGACTGTTTCTAGAAAAAGTGCTAACAAGTCTATTTTCTCAGGGGTATAATCAGAATGAGTACGTAGGTATTCCTGTATACACTGTACCCCTACATCATTGGGGATAACAGTGAATAAACTAACTACATCTAATGTTACTAAAACATATTGTAAATTATCATCCAATTGACTGGTGTAAGCGTATAAGTCAAGTAAAAATTGTTTGCTATCTCTAAGAGTAATGGAATTGGCATCCACCAGAGATCTAAGGTGAAATTCAGTGAAAATGGACAAAGGCTCAGTAATCCAGCCTTGGCCAGCCACAATTGGTCTCATAGGGGGTTTCAACAAAGACTTATGGACCTTTGGGAGGCCTTGTATAATGGGTATAAGGGGATTGTTAACCTTAAGGTAGTTATATAATTCCTTAGTAATTTTAAGAGATCATCTAGCATGTCGTAAGTCTGAAACACTTTCTCCGTTACAACTGTCATATCTATTTTAAGATAGAAATCTGCGTCTCTCAAAAGTTGCTGCATGATAGAATTATATTCTGGCACATCCATAAGGACAATGAGTCCACCTTTATCGGCTGGCCTAATAACAAGCATTTGATCATTCCTTAAATCTATTAAAGCTCGTCTTTGATGGTAATTTAAGTTATGCTTATATTTAACATCATGACTTTCCTCAAAATAATTATAAACATTTTCTAACATTCTAGAAAAAACATCCACTATTGGATGTAATTGAGGAACATACGTACTATTGGAGCAGAAACGGGGACCATTATTCAATACATTGTCTTTGCCAAAATCAAGTTTGAGTTGAATGTTCCTAATGAACATCTTAGCATCAATGATAGAATCAACTACATTGCTTCTCTTAGTGGGAATAAAACTTAGTCCCTTGTTCAAAACTTGTTCTTCGTATGAAGTTAATACTTTACTAGATAAATTCACTATCAACGAGTTGTTTTCTCCCACATTTTTTTTCAGTGTGGGTCCCTGATGTTCTCCACCTGAGCCCTTTCTTTTGTGTCTGCCCCTGCTGATGGATCGCCTCCTCCCCAGGAGTATGAGCTATGGGGAAAGGGGTATGTATTTTCTCATCAGCTGGGTTTAGTGATAAATCATTATTAGGTATTTTACGTCTGACTACTGCCTCTACATGCGTAGGAACAGGAGTCATATCACAAACAATACTAGTGGGCTGAGCTATAGCTGTATCTAACTCCGTTGTGACTTGAGCGTCACTCAGATTGTTACTCATAGTATCCTGAAAAACATTCTCTGTAGGTGAATCATTCCTTCTAACAGGTGCATTCATATTCACAACATCAACAACTGTGGTAATTGGACTATGAGTAATATTATCAGCATTCATATCATTCCTTCTAGCAGATACATTATTGTCACCATTATTCACATTCACAGTTTCAAAAGTAGTACTTATTGAACTATGAGTAACATTATCAGCATTCACATTGGTCACATATTGTCTTGGCCAAGTGAACACATTGCAATTTTTAAAATCTCTTACATCTCTCATGATTTTATTCTTCTTTTGCTCTAATAAGCGTCTTTCAAACAGCAAAACATTGTCCAAAACTTTTTCTAGTTTCACATCTGTAATATCACCTGGATATTTCTTTTAATGGCATCAAATAGGTTATTAACGCTGGATCTTAAAAGATCCTCTTCTGGAGTATGGAAGTCAATAAGAAGTCTCATATAATTATAGCTAAGCTCAATATTAAGCTGTTGCCATTTAAATAGCAAGTCTGGAAATCTGTTACCTGATGTGGGCATTTTAAGAATACGGAGCCCACGAGGGATGATTTTCTTGGCCAGGCATGCCTCAAAATATTGGCGTTGTAGTTGTAACTTCTTAAGTTTCAGAGTCTCCGTTTCAAGTTTTTGTAAATCTTCAGATAAACTCAGGGAATTGTCATCGCTGATGACGCCAGCGTCTAGCCCAACGTTTGGTTCATATTCCAGAAACTGGTTCTCCCTGACGGTCACACAAGCTTGGAACCGTTCGGTCCTCCTATTTGTTGCGTTTTAAAGTCGTAGGTACATAAGGAAGTTCAATGTTCAAGCTAGGATTCTCGGCCATCCTCTTGGGCTGGTATAAAGTACAGTTTTGTACCTACCATAAATGTAGATGTCCGAGAGGTATGCATCTGCAGTCCTAACATATGGGTTGTCCTGCCTCAGGCAGCCCTTCGGTCGGCCGGATTCCAAAGTCTGGGTCTGGCCTCGGCTGATGTCGCACTTCACCCGACGTCATAGCTGCTGTGAATTGGGTATAAAGGCATCAGCCGACGCCATTTTCCTCAGTGTTTCTTGCCCCAGATGCCAGGTGCCCTCTAGGAAGGCTAAATTTGGATAAATGCAAATGATTGCAAACAGTAGAGAGCAAACAATATAAACATGTATATACATATATACAAACAAATACACCATAATAGATTCCCCCAGCTAGCTACAAGATGGGCAAATACCCTAGGAGTACCACAGAGGGGAAGGAGGGTGGGTAATCCTGACTGCAGATGCATACCTCTCGGACATCTACATTTATGGTAGGTACAAAACTGTACTATGTCCTTCAAGGATGCATCTGCAGTCCTAACATATGGGTAGAATACCATAGCCAAACTGGGGGAGGAGGCACTAAGATGATTATGGTGTAGCTAAGATCCCTTGCAAAACAGCAGTTGCAAAACCTGCTCGGGATCTGGAGTATAAAGGTAGATTATAATGCTTGGCAAATGTATGCACGGAGCTCCAAGTAGCAGCTTCTAATGTCTCTGGTAGCCACTCCTCGTAGGAAAGCTGTGGTAGTGGCTGTAGCTCTTGTGGAGTGAGGTCTGATGTTTTCTGGAGTTGTCTTTCCATGAAAAGAGTAACAAAATCTAATGCAATTTCCTATCCATTTTGAGATAGTCTGTTTTGAAATTGCTTTTCCTTCCATTCCTGTTGCATATGCTACCAGAAGCTGGTCAGTTTTTCTGCTGGTTTTGGTTCTGTCCAGATAGTAGCGCAATTGTCTGTGTACATCCAAGGTATGTAATAGTCTTTCCCCCCTGTTCTGTGGGTTGGGGAAGAATGTTGGTAGATGGATTGCTTGGTTCAATGATACCCTGGAGACCACTTTTGGCATAAAAGTAGGGTTAGTTCTCAAGGACACTCTATCCTGATGGAAGATAAGGAAGGGCTGTACTGCCATTAATGCCTGTAATTCAGAAACCCTTCTTGCTGAAGTGATTGCAAGCAGGAAAGCAGTTTTCCAAGATAAGAATTGTAATTCTGCTGTTGCTGCTGGTTCGAAAGGGGGAAGTGTTAACTTTTCCAACACAAAGTTAAGATCCCATGTATGCAAAAGGTGGCTTCCTTGGAGGCTTTACATTTTTAATTCCTCTCAGAAACTGCCTGAGTAGAGGATGAGAGAAGACTGGAGGATCCATGTTGTATTCTGCTGAAATTGCTGATGCATGAATCTTAATGGAGGAGTAAGACAGGCCATTGTGGAAAAGCTCTGCTAAGTATTCCAGGATGTTAGCTATGTTTGCTAAAGATACATTTTCTCCTTTTGCTGCACTCCAAATGAGGTATCTTTTCCATTTGGCTGAATAAGTCTTCCTTGCGGAGGGTCTGCGAGCCTCCAGGATAATGTCTTTAACCCTCTGAGATAAATCTGGGTTATTTTGCTTTATGTAATATTCCAAGCAGCTAGCTGTAGTGTTTTCAAGTTTGGATGTAGGATCTTGTAGTTGTTCTGTGCTAGCAGTAAAGGAACTAGAGGTAGAGGCCATGCATGTGTCCGAGACATGCTCCTCAGTAGCGGGTACCAATGCTGCCTCGGCCAGTCTGGAGCTATCAGGATGATCCTTGGGTGATCTTCTTTGATCTTCAGTAGCACTTTGTGCATCAAAGGAAGAGGTGGGAATGCATATGCTGTCAGGTTTTCCCAACTGAAGGATAGGGAGTCCACCTTCCAAGCAAGTGGGTGATATGTCCTTGTGCAGAATTTCAATTGGTGGTTGTGTGGGGATGCGAACAGGTCTATTTCTGGTAGTCCCCATTTTTTCGTAATGGTTTTGAAAATGTCTGGATGCAGCATCCATTCGTGGGCATCCGTGGTAGTTCTGCTTAAGGTGTCTGCTAGTATATTGTCTTTTCCTGGCACAAAGTTTGCCTGGAGTTGAATGTTGAGGTTCAGAGCCACATTCCACAGGTCCATTGCCATCCGGCATAGAGGATATGAGTGTGTGCCTCACTGTTTGTTGATATACCACATGACTGTGGTGTTGTCCGTCCTTATCAGCAAATGACCCTGTTGGAGAAAAGGTCTGAATGTCTGCAGTGCCTGTTTCACTGCCAGCATCTCTTTTTGATTTGTGTGTAGGTTCAGCTGGTCTTGTGCCCATAGGCCTTGTATACACTTGCCCACCATGTGTGCCCCCCAGCCTAGGTCTGAGGCATCCGTGGTGATAGTCTGGCTTGGGTGAGGTTTGTGGAAAGGCAGTCCTCTGTTCAACTGACAGGCCTGAGCCCACCACAGGAATTCTTGTTTCAGGCATGGTATTATTGGAATCTGGGCTTCTAGACTGTGCTTGTGTTGAGACCATACATTCCTTAGGTACCATTGCAACTTTCTCACATGCAGCCTGGCATGTGGAATCAATATTATGCAGGATGCCATGTAACCCAGCGCTTGCAGGACTTTCCTTGCTGTAAGCTGGTTCTGTGTTGTTAATGCCATGAAATAGAGTGGTAGTTGCTTTTGCTTTTCTGCTGTGAGAAATGCCATCTGATTTGATGTGTCCAGTTCTGCTCCCAAGAATGTTATCCTTCGGGATGGTACCAGCCTTGACTTTTTCATGTTGACTGTGTATCCCAGGGCTTGCAGTAGTTGTATAACCTTTTCCAAATCTTTTGTTAATTTGGTCTTGCTGTCCGCTTGTATTAGGCAGTCGTCCAGGTATGGATAAATCTGAATTCCCTGAAGCCTGCAATGAGCAATTACTGATGCCAGGCATTTCGTGAATACTCTGGGTGCAGTAGGTAAGCCAAAGGGCAATGCTAAGAATTGATAATGCTCTGATCCTGCAAGAAATCTGAGGTATCTTCTGCAATCTGGTCATATAGGGACGTGCAGGTATGCCTCCTTGAGATCTAGAGTCACCAGCCAAGACTCCTTGCCCAGCATGGGAAGAAGTTGCTGTAGGGTCAGCATTCTGAATTTTGGAACCATGAGATATGTGTTCAGAGCGGACAGGTCGAGAATAGGCCTCCATTGGTTTTCTTTCCTTGGTACTAGGAAAAGTCTGGAGTAAAATCCTTGCCCTTGTTCCATAGGCGGTACCTTTTCTATTGCTCTCATCCTTAGTAAGTGGTTGATTTGTTCTAGAGCGTTTGTTTTTTGGTTTGGTGGTAGGTTTGGCATTCCTCTCTTTTTTGGTAGAGTGTGGAAGTGAAACCTGTAGCCTTTGTCTATTGTCTGTAAAATTAATTTGTCTCCTGTAATGTAATGCCAGTTTACGGAAAATAAGGCTAGCTTTCCACCTAAGGGTGCTTCCAGTTGTTCCCTGGTAGGTGGTATCAGAGTCAAGTCATTGTGTCTGTCCTGTGGAAGTGGTAGTAGCCGGATCTGTGGCAGAACTTCTCTGGTTGTTAGGCTGCCACTGACGTCCCCTGTAGGCACCTCTGGATTGACCTCTGCCTCTTGGGCACCTATTTCTGCCTCTCTGAACTCTGGAGGTGTCTGGAAAGGACCAATTCTTCGAAGGCCAATTTCTACTAAACCTCGGAGGCTGGACCTGTAAGAAATCCTTGACTGTTTGGACAGATTTTGCTTCTTCTTCCACCTTCTTAAGCACTTGCTGTGCAGGGGTACCAAACAAACTTCGTTTCTCCATGGGAGCATCTAGGAGCTTTGACTTTACATGGTCTGGTAAGGATTGCTCTTTTAACCATGCATGCCTTCTGATCACTGTTCCCGTCATAGCTGATCTAAAGGAAGCCTCCAGTGCATCATAGCCGCATTTCAAGGAATGATTACTGACCTGCTGAGTGTTATGTACCAAATCCTGGAGGGACTTGCGGTCTATAGGTTCAGGAGAGGACAGTTTTTTATTTAGCTGGTCTAACAAAAATTCCTGATACTGAATCATGTGGAATTGACAGTTTAAGGCCCTAGCCGAAAGAGTAGCAGAAGTATAAACTTTTTTACCCCATCTCTCCAATGCTCTAGATTCTCTTTCAGAGGGGAGGGGGTTTTTGGCAGAGGCAGCTGCTACAGCTTTGGGGCCCTGCGAAATGGTTTCAGGATCTGCAAAAGGAGCCTTATACAAGTGAAAGTGTGTGTGTCCGGGACCCTGTAATATCTGTCGGGCTTGGCAGGGGCTGGGGGAAGAGAGTCAGGGGCAGTACAGGCATCATTAAATGCATCATCAACAACTGTTAGTACTGGAGGAATGGCTAAAGGCCTATGCTGTGGTAAATGTAAAAATGTCCTTAGCCTTTTCCTTGAATCTGAAAAATCCTGGCCCTGCCATTGAAAATGCTCTCTCATAGCACGTAAGGTTTCCCCAAAAGAAAATTCCTCAGGAGGAGAGGCAGAAGGAATGGAGTCTTCTGCATCAGAATCTTCATAAGGTGAATATGGACCTTCTGGAGGATCTGAGTTTTCCGAGTCATCCGAGGAATAGTCTGTGGATACAGGATCCGGGGGCTCTGCTCTAGGCCTCTTCTCTGGAGGGGGTTGAGAGGCCCTGTCTGGGTGAGGTTGGGATCCCCTGATCAAAGAAATGAGATCCTCAGCCAGGCTGAGCATTTGGGAACTAGAGGTAGGCCTGTGTGAGGGGGCTTTAGCAGGCAAGGCCTTAGAAGATTTAGCTGCTTTAGCCCTAGAAAAAGCCTTGATAGACATAGATGCAGGGGGCCTAGCAGCTCCACGTGCAGGAGTAGATATGTCTAAAGGAATAGTATCTGATAAATCCTGGGTGCCTGCTACAGCAGGGGAAATTTCAGTAGCAGATTCAGCCATGCTGTGTGAGGCCTCAGCTATTGGAGAAATGCTTTCGGCCGAAGGAAGAACAGAGGACTCTGTTTCAGCCGAAACAGAGACACTCGCGGTTGGCTTAACCGTGGTTTCGGCCGAAACCGCGGCCCGCGAGTGTCGGTCCTTTTCCTTACGCTTTTTAGCTAATTGTGAAGTCGGAGTCTCCGACGGCATTTTGTAAGCAAAAGCGGGACCGAAAAACTCCTCTGCAAACTCCGACCGACGTCTAAGTGTCCGTCGGTTGAAGGAAGCACAGGCTAGACAAGCTGATACGTCGTGGTCTGGGCCTAAGCAAGGAAGGCAGTAAGAGTGGAAATCCTTATGAGGTATTTGTTTCCCACAAGTTAAACAATTATTTACTTTTTCTGACATCGGCTGAGGCAAGAAAGAGTCCCCAATGGGGTACTTAGCTTTTTAGAAGTCTTCAGTAGTAGAAATCTCTGGATCTGACCGACCGGCACTTGCGAACAGCTTCTGCTTCGGGCACCGCGCGGCAAGAAAGACTGAGGAAAATGGCGTCGGCTGATGCCTTTATACCCAATTCACAGCAGCTATGACGTCGGGTGAAGTGCGACATCAGCCGAGGCCAGACCCAGACTTTGGAATCCGGCCGACCGAAGGGCTGCCTGAGGCAGGACAACCCATATGTTAGGACTGCAGATGCATCCTTGAAGGACATCAAATAAGACACGTAGTAAAGAATCCAAAGCACACACAACCAGCCAACAGAGCACGGTACCAGCGAAAAAATAATATAAAAGAAACTGATGAGCATAAAACGTACGCTGGTACCTAATGGCACACAATCCAAAAATGTAAAATAACCAGCAAATAAATAGAACAATCTTCGCGATAATAATCCAAAACGCTGAATGAAAGTATATAAAACGGATCCCTGGCAAGATGTATAGCATGCCCTGCATTTTATATTGGGAAAACCAATAGGTCCCTGAAAGAACGTGTTGGGGAACATGTGTATCACATTAGAATAGGTTCGGAGTTTAATGCTCTGGCCAAACATAATATGGACCTGGGTTCTATACATACTTTTAAATTTAGTGTATTACAAAAGATAGAAATTAATACAAGAGGGGGTGATTTAATTAATTATACTTTAGAATGTGAACTGAAATGGATAATTAGATGTAGGGCTGACCAACCACCAGGTTTAAACGATAAGGTACAAGTTAAACCCTTTTTAAAAAGGAGAAGGCTTAACAAACCTAAGCATTAGATAGAATTTTTATGTTAGGTTTGTGTTTAGATTTTATCATTTTTATGTTTACATACTTTGTATGTGTTGTATATGGCTTGATAAGTTATTAGTATTGCTTCAATATATTTGATTGTGTTTAAATGCAGATTCATATGCATTATATATTGTATATTATATTATATATCTGCATATTTAAAAGGAATTTTAGCATAGGTTAGAAGGTCACATGAATACTCATTCTATTTATTAGATGTTATTATATTCTAATATGCTGAAATATATGTTTTTATTCTTTGTGGAATTAGCGCTTTAATGCATTGGAGTTTTTAAAGGATATTGAGTTTTTGTATGGTTGAATGGTTGACCAATAGCAATGCAAGGAGGGATATTTAATTCAGGAAGTATTTTATGCTGTGTATAAGTCTGAAGAAGCCTTCGGGTGAAAGCGCTTACTTGTGAATAAAGGGATCCATTTTATATACTTTCATTCAGCATTTTGGATTATTATCACGAAGATTGTTCTATTTATTTGCTGGTTATTTTACGTTTTTGGATTGTGTGCCATTAGGTACCAGAGTACGTTTTATGCTCATCAGTTTCTTTTATATTATTTTTTCGCTGGTACCGTGCTCTGTTGGCTGGTTGTGTGTGCTTTAGATTCTTTTCTACATAGAATATGATGAATATACTTTTACACCCCCAACAGCCCAATATCACATATTACCTTTGATTTGCTTCTTCCAGTATTTCTTATCTTGTTACAGTATAAAGCCTGGATATATTACAATTAAGCAAAAGTACTTTCTTACTTACATCATCATATATAACAGTTACTGACAAAACTCCCCCCACCTCACAGTTTAAAAGATCCTTAACTTCATACTAAACAGAACTGTTTTACAAAAAAAAAATGTAACTTGCATCATATTTTATACAAATATTAGTAAGAACCAAAAACTGTTTTACTTCTCCTCTTCAATGTACTTTTTAAAATATTAACAACATAATATGGGGTTTATGTTTTAGAGTTATATCACCAGTTTATCAAACCCAACAAAACTCCAGTCTTTTTCAGACATTTATTTTTGTGGGACTACAATTCACATATATTATACTATGTCGAACGAGAGAGATGCTTTACAGTTTTTCCCAATTAAAAAATTTCATATACTTTGCTGGTCTTCTTTCTGATCATCTCAACCACACCATCAATGATCTTTTGGTCAAAAGGTCCAAGTTGCTACTTATTTTTCTATTCCGCTCCTGGAATTTATTTTCTATCAAGCAAGCATTTCCCTTTGAAGAAACTAAAAATGTTTCAATGGAAAACTCCTCCTACAGACTTTGTTTTAGATAGAAGATTGGGAAGCAGAGCCCCTTCAAGTTGTAGGCCCACTGTTTTTGGCTAAACTATTACTTCTTCAGTGTATTCTATATCCAAAAATTACTTTGACTCAACTGGAAAAAATATTCTGGAGGCAGATGGATATAGTACCTTGAATCTCACAACTACCTCTCAACATCCCTTAATTATCAGGATTAACTGGATTCTCTTCTGCCAGGTGTATAGCAAATACTATTTTCCACAAATACTCTGGTGTCCCTCCGGTGTCCCCAATTCTTAATAATTTTCCCTTTAGCCATAGTTTTGTCAGGAACAGCTCTTTCTGCTGGTATGACCGAGTCTTTATTGCTATAGGTCTTGGCTGCTTTCTCAAGGCCAGTCGATATGTCTTCTCAATTAACAAATCATGCTGTAGAATACCAGTTCAGTTTTGTATTTGTAGTTTAATAAAATTAATACATTCTATTGCTACCAGTTTCACTAGTAAAGCATAAAAAGGGGTTCTTTGGACGCTTCGTCTCTTCTAACTCTATTTGAAAAAAGCATGCTAAACAGCATCGTCTCCTTCACATCTTTCAAAACAACCTTATTTCTGATTAAAACTTCATGCAACACATTACTAGCAATTTCCTCAATCAGAGGTATAACACACAAAGAAAACCCACCCCACTGTAAACCAGCATTAAATCTTTTTCCCTTTTTCTTAAGTGCTTCATGCTGTCTGTGCCCAACATGCTTACATCCATTATGCAACACTCTTTCAATACATTTAAGCACCATTCGGTCTTCTATCATTCTCAATATTCTATATATTTAAACCACACAATACCTTTTGCTGATATCTGCATACACACAAGTACCTATAGCTTTATTTTTTACTTCCAACAAGCCCTCCCAACCATCTTTATATAAACTACAATATACACCTTGACACATTTCCTTACTGTCACTCACTACTAAGCTAAGAACATAAAAAATGCAAGAATGTTAAGTAAACTATAGGATTTATCAAAAAATCTCCCACATAGCATTTAACTGCGAACTCCAAACAAATTTAAAAGTGCTAATAATTCTTTGTCTAGACTTTCAGGTAAGTAAACTACCCCAAATAACCTAATAAATCTAACAACTTTATGTTCATCAAGTATACAGTCTTATAAAAAATACATTAAAAAGCTTACAACTATGAATAAAAGTAGTTTATCTCATCAAGTCTATCATGCCACTTATCCATTTCACATTCCTGAAGTCCAAACAATCTTGGAAAACCTGCTCCCCCATCAGTATTATCTCCCCATAACCTTTAGTTATTTCTTTACTCAGAACTATTCCTGTGTTCCCCAACCCCATTTGCAAAATTTAAAAGCTTCCTTAATCATCATACTTTGCAATATATAATGCATCATCTACACAGACCAAAATGGATGGATTGCTCAAACCTGGACCAGAGTCCAACCTCTTCTGATCCATTTCTTTTGTATATCTGGATACAACTGCATTCATCACCAAACACAGACCCTTGCTTTACATCCCTAGTCATGCTAGCAGATGTCCTAGGCAGCCATTAACAAATGGCATTACTTGAATTAAATTAACACAAAGTACATGGAAGTTTTTCATAATCAATGGTTCATATATGTATTAGTACTAAGCTAACTGCCCTTGCGAGCCATTTTAAGCCTAGCCAATTATCCCTTGTGAGACTCAAACCCTGCACCTTGCGTTTGTAAAGCAAACACCTTAACCCTTTGGCCACGCTCCCAACCCCATTCTTTGAATTACCAGATGGCAGTAAATGTCCCCCTTCCTTCTCCTTAGTGATAGGCTCGACTTAAGTTAAAGTTCTTACTTTACCAATACTTTCTCTAAATTTTCTGTCATAGGTTTATAGGTGTACACTAGGCTAATGACCAATGGGACCATTGTAAATCCAGTCATGCAACCCAAATGTTTCGCACAAGTTATTGCGTCTTGTGGGTTATTTTAAGAGGCATGTGTTAGGGCATTAATGGCTGTCTCTGTCCATCACAGACATAGATGTCAGACCAGGTGTGAATTTCCCATCCACTGGTCTAGGTTGCACTTGAATAGGGTTAGGATATGGCTCTGCTTCACAAGGATGGGAAGCCTACTCCACAGAATAGGGACTCTCTGATACACACAGCTGTCCCTCCATGTCCCATTTAAGTTACAAGCAAAGTTTTAATCTTTAGATCTAGTAGTTCTGTTGCTGTTCACTTTGAGGACATGCAAAAGGACCATCAGGGCAGGATCCAATGATGCCTTGTATGCAAGGCATAAATTGCCTTTCATCTGTCTGTAGGAAACACAGTACAGAGACAGGGCTTTGAGGTGGTCTACATAGAACATTGTGTTTTTGTGTATTGCTTTTGTGAAGAACTTCTGTGGACATTCCAGTTGTTGCATATGTCTGTTCAAGTACTTGCACAAGAGGACATTAAACTCAATGATGAGCGAGTTTAGTGGCACTACGTCTTCACTGGACCTTGATACCATGCCCTTACTTATAAGCTGAGTGATACAGAATGATTTTCTTACTATTTTAGATATACGCTGGTGGAAAGCCAGGTTACTATCTGCACGAGTCCACATATCCTTGACTACTGTGACCATTTTTATAGGTGTTTTATCAATGAGGTAGTTTCCCTGTGTGGATGACTTCCCAAAAGGTACCATTATGCATTTCTTGGCATTGAGTTTTAAGTTACGACTTTGGCACCAATCATTCCTGTAAGACGTTTTTATATTGAGAAGCTTCTATGACTGCTCCTAGCTTGCAATTATCTGCAAATTTGGTAAGCCAGAGGGCCCTGACACCTGAAAAACAGATGTCAAAGAGAAGCAGACCCAGCACAGAGCCCTGTGGGACACCACTAATGAACAGCCTCTTTGAGGAAGGTTGTTTCTCCAATCTTATCTTCCTGGGTCCTGTCTGACTCCTGTGTCTCTCTTCATTAAACTAACAATTACATCTATGGACCTGTTCAGGTAAATCCTTTCCTTCCTCATACAACTTCAGTACAAAAATCTTTCACTGTTTCCATAATCTGTTCTTGGCTACAGCACTTCTTTTTGAGCCAATAAAAAACATTTTTTCCCCTCTTCACTGTGTTAGCTAACAAGACATTTATTTTCTTCTTTATGCTCTTAACCATCATTTTCTGTCTCCAGACACCTTTCTTTTCTTGAGGTTGTCTTTCATTTTTGACAAATACATTTTCATAAAGTAGAAAGAGGTAAATGGTAACATTTTCTGGGAGTGTAATGAGTTGGCTGACTTTAAAGATTCCTTGCAGACTGCTCTGTCAGAGATGCTGGCTGAGCAAACTGGAGTGACTAGGGAAATTATTTTTTTGAGCTATGATACAGATGAATGATAAGATGGAATTGCCTAGACATAGTAAGTCCTTGCTGAGTCTAATTATGATGGCTGACAAAAAAAAGCAATATCTAGAAAATGGAAATCAAAGTCTAAACCAACTTTACTAGAAGTAACAACGATAAAACAACTGGAAGTGGGATCTTAAGAAAAGGGTACGAGCAAATTACACGGGAAAAAAGGGAAATGTGGGACGACTACATGCAGAGGAGGAATGATGTTTAAAAGAAGGCAGGCTCTGAATGAGTTATGTAATGGTTGACTGACAATGACTGGATACATTAAATGTGATGAATAATTTTTGCAGCTACAGTTGTGTTGGCATGGTTTGTAAGGTATAATGTCTGCAACTGAGACTGTACCACTATGATTTAATTTCATTTATACAAATGTAAGACCGTGTCACGCATGATAATTTAGTAAAAATGTTTTTTTGTAAAAAAATATATTTTCATAAAGTCCACTTAATCTAATAAAACAAATCATGAAATTCTGTATCAGTGTGTGACTGCCTAATAAACTCCTCATGATGTCTAAAGTACTCTTGTATTTAGATTTGTACTTGCCCTTAAAAGATAGCTACTGTGATGTCAAATCTTGAAAATATGGACTTTAATGAAATTTATCCCATAATACTTCCATACATTTCTTAAATAATTCTCCATAGTTCATAAAAAAATTTTAAACTACTGATATCTTTACCAAGTGTTACTATTAAAGCATTTTGCAATGAATCTTCCAAAACAGCCACATAGTCTGAAAAGCAGAGTAAAAGAATCTATATGTAAAAAAACCCCCAAAATTTTCAGGTACTAGTATACACACTGTTTTTTTGCTTGCAATCAAATATTACCAAACAAGAATCTTTTCTGTTGCCCTTTCTCTGTATTTTCCTTACAGCTTAAATTAAATTTCCAATCCTTTTAAAGATTATATTTCCCACAATACAGCTCTAAACTTCAAGCAATTTCATCCTTTCATGAAGGACTGTTGAAATATATACATAAACTACACCAATATCCATGATCACAGACCTGCCAGGCCTACCTATACTATATCCAAAATCCGATTTAAAATTAAGAAATAATCCAAGACTGGGCATGGGTATATCATTAACATAAAAGTCATTAAGTAAAAAGCTATGGAAACTGAATCCCATAAACTGCAAGAGAATACATTTTTTAACTGTACACCATTTTTATTTGTGTGCGTCTTAAGAATTACTTTAGTATTTTATTTAAACGAACACACCTACTATTGTAACAGAGATAATGAGTTCTAGTTTATACAAAACATTAAGGTGCTTGCTACATGTTTTTATTTGCAGCTTATAAAAAGCTACAACAGCAGGACTGTGAAAAAGGCAAAAAGTAAAGTGCACAAGTCATGCATTCTTACTTCAATTGTTTTATTAATATTGTAGTACTGCCCTACGGGACTAAGGGCATAACCATCACCAAGAAAATTTATCACTATAGTTCTACCTACTGCTGCAACAATACTGATATGCAATAAATTCAAGAAATGTATCAAAAAGTCTTTCTCTGAAGCCTAAGGGTGGTAGTATAGTAGAACCCTATTTAAGAAAAAGTACTTCTACCAAGTTTATAAGCATTTACAGCATCATTTTTGAAGTACCTAACGGCAAATTTCTGCTAGAGTCCTCTTTACAGATGTTGCAAACCATCTGCTATTTCTGAACTTCCAAATTTAAGACATATCCTTCTCTAGTCAACTCACATTCACACTATTTGAACCATGTGTCAAGGATGCAGCAATACTAGGATTAAGTGCTGCAAAGTTTCTCTCAAGTTCTACATTTTATTCATCTGTCAATAAACAGCACTTAATTTATTAAAGACGATACATAATTTTGTAAAGAACACATCAATGTAGCAAACAATCTTCACAAAGAAAAAAACAGTAAACCTGTGTTGTTGGCATAGACAAGTAAAGCCCCGACAATTGCCCAAGTGACCACACTTCCATTTGCAAATCAGGCACTTTTTAGTGCAAGCAGGAAGGATGGGCATGCCTATCCCAGGTGTTAGGAGCATATTCAGATGCACACTGTGATTTATCCTTTATGAAGCTGAGGAAGCACTTGTGTCTTTTGGGGGAAGCAGGGCTGTGGCTGAATTGTTGCAGCACTGGGACAATACTACTGCAAGCCCACAGCACGTCTTTCCCTGGGACTGGTGTGCATTTGTAGGGGGCAGGAACATAAGAGCAGAAAAACTCTCCTCAGCAGCAGTGCGATGCTGCCTCAGGGTGCCTGAGGCTCCACACTGGCCCAGAACATAGGTCAAAAAATGACCCATGAGAAGCGAGTTAGATAAAGCAGACTTGGAGTAGCAGCTGATGGTCAGCTGCTTGGATCTTAAAAAAAAACTTTATAAAAATAAAAAAGTAAGACTCTGTCATCAGCTCCATTAGTGCAGTAGGATGGAGCTCTGAATGAGAGCAGAGCTCGATTAGCAACAAGGGCACCTTCTAGAGCTATCACAGGAAAGGGAAAAGGGTGACAAGTCTTTGCTTACTTGCCTTTCACTGAAGGGAGGGACAAAGGCGAACATGCAGGTAAGGGTAGAGCATTCTTTGTAGCTCCAGTGGAGGCCAGGGGTCAAAAAAACACCAGTCTTCATGACTGTGAAGATCTGGGAGGTACAGCCATTCAAAAAAGGGGATACTCCCATGGTTACACCTCACTGCTAATTCAGTCTCCAAAGTATGACACCAGTAGGCAATGGAAAACGGCCTAACTTATTCACATCCAGCCAGTGCAAGTACCAGTGGCAGTTCTCAGGCTCACTTGCCTTCAGTAGGAACCCAAACTGCCACCAGTAAAGGGGGAGCTAGTGAGCCCTGCCTGGAGGGGATTAAACTTCCAGATGAGGCTGCATGACAAGTGACAATACTACAGGAGCATGGAAGGGCTCAGGGAAGCTATAATGAAGCAGGGGTACAAGTCAAAACCCCAAATCACACAGTTCCTTAAAAAAAAAAAAAAAAAAAAAATTGCTACAGGTCAGCTGGCTGAGTAAACTCAGATGCCATATCCTACTCATGGTTCCATCCTATGCAGCTTATTTCTTCTTCAGATAATAAAGAACCTGCTCTAAAACCTACAAGGTCATCCAGAAAAGACATTTTTAGTTGAAACAGGATGCATTTTAAAGCAAGTACTATTTTATTATTAATTATATCAGCAAATTTATGTTTGGTCTGAATTCACTAACAAGTTTACTGTGAATAATTCTAAGTTTATATGCCTCTGCTGTTATGTGCTGCAAGACTTTTAAAAGCATTTATAAACTCTTATTTCATTAACAACTTCTAGCTTTGGAATCACAGCTTCAGTTTAAATGGGAGGCTGTATGTCTGCCGTTAATTTACGCAAACAAGTAACAGGACACTAGGGAACTTAAAAATTACATTTGTTAACATAAAATACAGAAAGTACAATTGTGTACACTTACCATAAATGTAGATGTTAGAGAGTGTATTCACTGTTGCAGTCATTACATTTGGGTAATCTGCTGGCAGGTTGCCCTCAGTCGGCCTGATTAACAAAGTCTTGGGTCCTGCATCAGTTGCTGTTCCTTCTTCCATGACGTCAGGTCGTCAGGGGTCTAAAACATGCAGCCGACACCATTACATCAGTTTTTCTTGCCCCAGATGTCAGGTGGTCCCCCAAATGGGGGAGCAAAAAAAAAAAAAAAAAAAAAAAATATATATATATATATATATATATATATATATATATATATATATATATATATATATATATATATGTATATATAAAATAATTTAAAAACACAAAACAGACACCTCTAAACAAAAGCAAATACACCAAAAAGGCTTTTAATCATAGCAGAAGAAAGGAGAGGTATAGTTAGAGAAAACAGGGGGTTGGAGGGTGGGTAACCAGGACTGCAACAGTGAATACACTCAAACATCTACATTTATGCTAAGTGTACACAACTGATTTATGTTTTTCATGTTTCACTGTTGCAGTCATTACATTTGGGTAGAATCCCAAAGCTATGATTGTGAGGATGGATTTATACAGCATTAGGAGCAGCTATAAGGCCCTGCAGGACAGCAGTAGCAAAGCCAGCTCTGGATTTACAGAAGAGAGGTAAATGGTAATGTTTGGTGAACGTATGAACTGAGCTCCAGGTAGCAGCTTCTAGAATGTCTCTGGTAGGAACCCCTCTGAGAAAGGCTGCAGACGTAGATGCAGCCCTGGTGGAATGAGATATGATCCCCTTGGGGATAGGTTTACCATGGTGCATATAGCAGAAACAAATACAATGGTTTATCCATTTGGAAATGGTCTGCTTTGAAATAGCCTTCCCCTCTGCCCCTGCAGCAAATGCCACCAATAGTTATTCAGATTTTCATAGAGATTATGTCCTGTTTAAGTAGAATCTAAGTTGTCTGTGTACATCCAATGAATGCAGAATCCGCTCACCCTTGTTCTGTGGATTGGGAAAGAAAGTTGGCAGATGAATGGTCTGATTAAGAGCCACACTGGATACCACCTTAGGCATAAAGGATGGATTGGTCCGGAGAGCCACCCTGTCCGGATGTAAAATAATGAAAGGTTCCACTGCCATAAGAGCCTGTAATTCTGAAATCCTTCTAGCTGAAGTGACTGCTAAAAGGAAAGCTGTTTTCCAAGAGAGAAATTTTAGGTCCGCAGTAGCAGCTGGCTCAAAAGGAGGTAGAGTGAGTTTTTCCAAAACAAAATTGAGGTCCCATGCAGGAGTTGGTGCTCTCCTGGGAGGTCTTAAATTTTTGGCCGCTCTGAGATACTGCCTTAGCAGAGGATGAGAGAAGAGGGGAGGGTTCTGTGTTGTAATGAGCTGAAATGGCAGAGGCATGGATTTTTATGGAAGAAAAAGATAGACCCTTGTGAAGCATCTCAGTTAAGTATTGCAGAATCGGAGGAATATTGAGCATTGCTGTGCTTATTATTCCTTGTGATTGGTTCCAGGCACAGAATTTTTTCCATTTGTCAGCATAAGATTTTCTAGTACTAGGCCTTCTAGCCTCCAAAATGACATCCATCACAGGTTTGCGGAGAGATGTCAAGGGTGAAATTAGTTGATTAGCCACACTGCAAGGTTCAAAGTTTGGAGCTGAGTGTGCAGAATTTGGTAGTTCTGCTGAGACAGTAGGTAAGGTGTCTGAGGCAGGTGCCATGGAGGAAGGTGTGACACATTGCGCAGAAGTGGGTACCCGTGTTGGCGAGGCCAGTCTGGAGCAATCAGAATAATTTTTGGTTTGTCCTGTCTGGCTTTTAGTAGGACTTTGGAGAGCAAAGGCAGAGGGGAAAAGCATAGACTGATAGGTTTTTCCAGCGGAATGACGGAGCACCCACTTTCCAAGCTTTTTTGTGATGAATTCTTGTGCAGAATTTGTCCAACTACTAGTTCTGGGGTGAGGCAAAAAGATCTATGTCTGGGCTCCATTTGTGAGTCAACATGTTGAAAACTTGTGGTTCCAATTTCCATTTGTGTGGGTCCATAAGACTTCTGCTTAGTTAGTCTGCCAGAGTATTTAGCTTTCCTGGCAGGAATTGAGCTTGCAGATGTACTTGATAAGTCAAGGCCATGTTCCACAATGCCATGGCTAGTCTGCAAAGGGGGTAGGAATGTGCACCCCCCTGCTTATGTACCACATGACTGTGGTGTTGTCTATCAGTAGTTGTCCTGGATGAAGGTAGTCCTTGAAGGCTGTCAGAGCATTCTGTACAGCTAGCATCTCTTTCTGACCGATATGTAGGTGCATTTGATTTGGGCTCCATTTGCCCTGAATGCATTTCCCTGTCAGATGAGCCCCCCAAGCATAGACTGATGAGTCTGTAGTTAGGGTTTGGGCAGCAGGGAGTGGAGTGAATGACAGTCCCTTGTTTTGGTGGCAGGCTTCTGCCCACCATAGGAACTCTAGTTGCAGGCAAGGTACAATAGGAATCGCTGTTTCCCAGGCTGTGACAATGGTGACTCCATAAACTTTTTAAGTACCACTGAAGTTTCCTCATATGCAGTCCTGCATACGGAATTAGAAGAATGCAGGAGGCCATGAACCCCAAGGCTTGCAGAATTTGCCTTGCAGATAGCAGGGCTTTTGTGGCCACCTGTTTGAAATAAGTCACCAATTGAATCTGTTTTTCTGGCGTAAGGCAAGTCATCTGGGCAGTTGTATTCAAGCTTGCACCCAGGAATGTAATTTTTTGAGGGGGGACCAGTTGTGATTTCTTTTCATTTATGGTGCACCCTAGACAAGTTAGAACCCTTTTTACAAAAGCCAGATGCTTTAGAAGAATGTCCTTATTTTCTGCCCGAATTAGACAATCTTCCAGGTACGGATATATTTGAATATTTCTTTGCCTGCAAAATGTGATTACTGGAGCCAGGCACTTTGTGAAGACCCTGGGTGCAGTAGATAAGCCAAAGGGCAGTGCAGAGAACTGGTAATGCAAGTAGCCTCTTTGAAGCAGAGGTATCTTCTGCAAGATTCCCCGACTGGGATATGCAGGTAAGCCTTTTTAAGTCTAGAGTTATGAACCAGGCATCTTTGCCTAGCATAGATAGTAACTGTTGAAGAGTCAGCATCTTGAATTTTGGAATGTCCAGAAAAGTATTTAGAGTGGATAAATCCAGAATTGGAACGCTGTGATGTGCCTTTTATGGGTACCAGGAAAAGTCTTTAATAGAAACCTTGTTCCTTTTCTTCCTCTGGTACTGATTGAATAGCCCCCATATTCATGAGGGACAGAACTTGTTTCTGGGCCTCTGCCCACTGATTTGGAGGCAGATCTGGCCATCCGTTTGGGACTGGCAATGTATGGAAATGAAATCTGTATCCCTGGATACTACATTTAAAACCCATTTGTCCTGGGTAATCAGTTGCCAGTTTTGTGCATGAAGTGCCAGTTTTCCCCCCAAATGGGCGGCCAAAAGGTAAGTGCTTGGTGATTGTAGAGGAAAGTCATTGAGACTGTTTACCATAGGGAGGTGCCTTGTTGCTTCCAGGTTTGGAGGTGGAGGCACCCCACTGTTTTGTTCTAAAAGGTCCTTGTGACTGAAACCTAGAGCCTTTGGAATGTCTGGATTTGACTTGAGTGGCTCTTGAGGGAACTGGAAAGGACCAGTTCTCAGTAGGCCAGTGCCTACTAAATCTGGGTGGCTGCACTTGTAAGAAATCTTTCACAGTTTGCATAGATTTAGCTTTATCTTCCATCTTTTTTTAAAATTTCTTCAGCCATACTACCAAAGAGACTGTCCTGTTGTAAAGGAGCATCCAACAGTTTTGCTTCAACATTGTCGGGCAGATTTTGCTCTTTGAGCCAAGTATGCCTTCTTATCACAGATCCAGTTACAGTAGCCCTACAAGAGGCCTCCAAAGAATCAAAACCACATTGCAAAGTATGTTTTCTAACTTGTTCAGCTGAATGTAATAAATCCTGCAACTCTATTTTCCACACACAGATCAACATCATTTTCTGTTTAAGTAGTCCCATGACATGCTGTTGATATTTAAGCATATGCAATTGACAGTTTAAAGCCCCGATTGCCAAGGTTGCAGACGTGTAAACCTTCTTACCCCATCTATCCAGCGCCCTGGAATCTCTGTAAAGAGGAGTAGGATTTTTAGCAGTAGAGGCCTTAAGCCCTTGGGATCCTGAGAAATAGTTTCAGGATCAGCAGTATGATTTTTGAAAAGGAATTTGTGGGAGTCAGGAACCCTGTAGTATCTGTCCGGCTTACTAGGAGCCGGAGGCAGAGAATCAGGAGTCATACTAGATTCTGAAAAAACATCAACAACAATGTCTAGAACAGGAGGTATAGCCAAAGGCCTATGCTGAGGAAGAAGAAGAAAATCCCTAAGTCTCTTTTTAGATTCAGAGAAATCCTGACTTTCCCAGTGGAAGTGTTCCCTTAAGGTATGTAAAGTTTCTCCAAAAGAGAAATCCTCAGGGGGAGAAGCATAAGGGATGGGATCTTCTGCATCAGAGTCCTCATAAGTAGGTATAGATAAATCCTGTTCAGAAGAAGCAGCAGAAGACATAGAAACCTGATATGAAGATTCATAGTCAGTGCCTTGCCTAGGCCTCTAAGCAGGAGGGGGATGGCTACCCCTGATCAAGGTAATTACATCTTCAGCCATTTTGATCATTTGTTTTTAGGCATTGGGGCCTGCACACGTGGGCCAAGCGTCTGTTTTTTAGACATAGAAGTAGATTTTGGCCTTAGTTTTGAAGCTGGCATCGGTTTAATATACAAATCTTTAGGCCTGAAAACACCCTCAAAAGCCGGTGCCTGCACAGCGGCTCCGGACCCATCTAAGGTAGAGACATCCTCGGGTTCAATACTTAAAGCATCTCGCGGCATACTGGACTCAGAATGGGTCTCAGTAGAGGCCTGCAAATCAAAAATAGCAGGTATCAGGGGCTGCGAAAGCACCTCACTGAATACCGGCGAACCGTCGTCGGTTCTGGACCTCGGTCTGTCTCTGTCTTTTTCTTTGCGCTTTTTAGGTATTCCGGTAGTCGGATTGCTAACCAATGAAATTTCTGGAGAGTTAAATCTTGAGTCAAAAATATACTGACATTTAATTGTGCATTGATTAAATTTAACACAAAACCGACAGCAAGGCACATTGTGGTCAGGGCCTAGGCAAGGAATACAGTACAAATGAGAACCCTTATTAGGTATTTGCTTCCCACAAGTAATGCAATTATTAACTTTTACTGACATTGGTAAGGAGAAAGAAAAAGTTTCCCCAACAAAATACTTAGCTTTTCGTTGAAGACTTCGATACTGAAACTCAAAAATGAAAATTTCAGAAGTCGGACGACCGGCACTTGCGAACTGCTTCTGCTTCAGGTACAGAGCAGCAAGAAAGACTGATCTAATGGCGTCGGCTGCATGTTTTATACCCCTTGATGACCTGACGTCATGGAAGAAGGGACAGCAACTGACGCAGGACCCCAAGACTTTGTTAATCAAGCCGACTAAGGGCAACATGCCAGCAGATTACCAAAATGTAATGACTGCAATAGTGAAACACAAAGAACATCAAATATGACAAAGTGGGAGACAGTGCTCAAAAATGTTTAATCCTGTCAGATGAAGCATTTCCCTCTTTATAACCATGGTATTTTTCACATTCAGGAAAAAAGCATAATCTACCAAAAGCAAAATAATGTGCTTCCATACCCGCTCATTAACCGTTCCTATCTGGTTCGTCCTGCAAAGCTTCCCATACTCTTTACTGTATTTTGCACAAAGCTGGTCAGAAACCTACAAGGAAGCAAACATGGTGAAAATTAACTCCAAAAACAAACGTACATTATTTACAATGTTATTTTACATTTGTTAACCTAGTAGGTGGACCGGTCCAGTAACTTTTTTCATTCGTGACCCAGGTCACATATTGTACCACTACTACATATATAGACAAACTGAGGTTTGACATTGACAAAGAAAGTGCCTCAAATAACTAAAGACGAATTAAATAAAATGGTGACTGCAACCCAGCATTTTAAATGGGGCATTTCCAAGGAATGTTTCTGTAGGGTCAATAACGTGGCCATACAATAAAATTCACCATCCAACAGCTCAGAAAGCTTTACATCTCTGAGGCTTCCTAGTGGGTGATCACATACTGTAATGAAGTGAATACAAACAGCAGATCAGTAAGGAAGAAAACTTTTGGGTTTGAAAAAGACAGTATAATTACGGTATTAGAGTGTGGTTTCAAATCATATCCACATAATTCAAAGCAGGATAAAAGAGGTTTGACAGGCACAACAAAGAACATCACAAAGAATGAATGTAGACAAAAAAGCAGAATGAAAATCTCTAAAATCTGAAAGATGGACAACAGCTGAAGATAGACTATAATTTTCAATGTACAAGTCATTCTGAATTGTGACACAGCAAAATACCATGATTAAAGTAAGCATATAATCCCAATATCCCAAAAAAAAAAAAAAAAAAAAAAAGGGGGGACAAACAAAAGTGAGGAGGTCTGACCCAGTAAGTAAGCAAGGAGATCAAAGCAAGAGAACAAATACACAGGGAACCCTGCAGGCTACAATGAAAAGTGGTAATGGCAGCACAGTCTTCACAGAAGTTATCCACAAAGCCCTTAGTCATTATGAGTCAAAAGACAAGGAAAACAGTAGAACATACAGGAAACATAGTAGAACATATCCACATGGCTAAATGGGTAGAGTTATGGCCTCATGTGCAGTAGGTGCAGGGTTTGAATACATGGAAGAGCAAGTTAGCATTATGACCAAGTAGCTATATGGGTAGATATACGGCCTAATGTTTAGTAGGTCCTGGGTTCAAGTCCATAGCAGTGATAAGATCCTATGAAGTAACAAACAATGGAAAAGTTAACATAGGAGATGTTTACTGGAGCACTCTGACTGCAGCTACAACTAAGTGGAAATGTGTCAATAAGTAGCAATAGTCAAGTCTCAAATGGTACAGCCTTGAAAAACAGCATTTTTGGCATTGGTGCTCTTAAAAGCACGAGAAATAGGAAAATCTCAGATGAATCAGCCATTTTGGAGACAAGTGATCACCAAACAGTATGGTTCACCCATCAGTTTATCTGTAGTCTTATCAAACAAAAGTGATTATTCGAGATTTCCAGACATTAGCCACACTGAAGAAGCATTTTGTTGGTATGCAATGGAGCAAAGAAATAGAAAAAAAAACATGAAATTTAAGAAATCAGATTGGGATGGACAAAAATGGAAACTGAAAATTTAGGACTAATAAATGCTTGACACAATGTTTACTGAGAAGGGAGATCCATCACATCAACACAGTAAAAAACAATGGCTAAATTAAAATATGGTTACTACTGAAAAACTTTTCATAAACAAAGTACAGATATAGCAGTAGGGCCTTATGGGAGCCTTCTTTGAAGTCTTAGAGAAATATATTTTTACTGCATCAGTTAATCTATGAAGTGACCCATGACAAGACAATGACCAAGTTCACCCTCTCAAACTAGACAGCCCTCTCCTTGAACAGGAATGAAACTGAACACCATGCAGCTCTGTACCAACTAATAGCCTGAGATGCATCAGACATTAATGCTGTCAGTTTATGGTCATTCTCAGAACTGCACATATAAGGATTTTATGGGGAAATCCTTTCATGGAGACAATGGGAGCCACTCAGGTAGAAAAAGCCACACACAGAAGATACTCTCACATTATATTTTTCGCAAAAGTAATGTTGTTTTCTTTCAGATTTTCCCGGTTAGGGGTCGCCACAGCAGAACTCCGGTCCGCTAATGATTGGCAGTAGATTTTTTACGGGTGCCAAGGTGCCAGCTCGACACCCAACCTTCAGCGAAGGCACGCCCATTCTACGCATGTCTTTCGAACGTCACTCGACCGCGTGGAGGACATGCAGACTTCACACAGAAAGCAATACTGTATCATAACAAGACAAAAAAAAAGTCTTACATCATCAAAATCACTAAACGGAGATGAAAACTGTGCAAAGTAAAGAGATGCTAACAATAACAACTTTTAAGCCTATTGCACCTTCCAACATGAAAGCCATGCCCTCCAGACTCTCACCTCTTCTATTACTACAACTCTACAGTCACACACAACAGTAGATGTGGGTACTGTAATTAAAAGACTTGCAAGTTCTCACTCATTTCCAATATCACCTGACCACAAAGTTATGAACAGTTAATTAGCAGACTGCAGGAAGGGTTCCATTCCTCATCAAAATTGTAAAGGACAGTAAAAGGACAGTTTGTATGCATTTAAGTTTTGCATCTACCAAACATGAGCACAGATAAAGAACTTTTGTTTCATACTGTCACTGTGGTAAGGATATCCCAAAACATGGAGATTCTTCAGCAACTTCACCACGGCTGCCAAGAATCAAGTTAACATTTTGGGCTCTGAAGAAAGTCTAAATGGCCACATTTTGTAATGAAACAAGTGTCCACAAAGCAAACTGGTGTAATCTTCTGCAAGAACCCTAAACAGTGATGTGCCAAAGCTGTACATTCAGTTGCTTGACATGAGACTGCTCATATCACAGTTGCTCACATATAAAAGTACAGTTGTGTAAACTCTTACCGTAACAGTAGATGGCCTTCCCTTCACTGTTGCAGTATTCATAAGCTATATTATCTTCTGCCAAGGATAGCTCTACATCCAGCCAGAATACCAAAGTCTCTATTTCTTATCATCATCATATGTCACACACATGCTCCCCTGGGTCAGTACAGGGTATAAAGATGACATATAAAATTAAAAAGTTCACTGCCAGTTAACTCCCACCGATTCTTATATCTCCAAATAGCAAAAAAGAAAAACGAACAGATGGAAAACGCTCTATTTAATAAACAACAAAGCTTTCGGGAATGTCCCTTCTTCAGTGTTAAAAATAAGTAATGCTAAAACATTGAATTATAACAGTTTTTCAAAGAACACCACATGACACAGCCACCCAATGTATGATCTAAGATCATTAAGACATCATTAAAAATACAATTATTTCTAAAAGGTACAACTTTTATCCACATCAAATCACATACATATAATACATGCTTAACATTAAAAAGAAAAATAAAAATTTATTTTACTTGAAATACATATATCCCTAACAGTCTATTTTATATATACATATATATATATATATATATATATATATATATATATATATATATACATACATACACACACATACAATATATGTATATATTGATATAAAATATAAACATAATTAATAAAGTAGTTAACTATCTATACTGCTTCTGTCTAAAGTCCAGCATTGGTTTAAGTGTTATTCTATTATTTAATCCTGGTGCTCTATCTGCTTGCAAGTCTTACCATCCACCTATATTCAGCCATTTCTAACTTATTATTTTGATCCCAAAGTCTTACATTTTTATGTATAATTTCTAATACTTTAAATTTAAAATTATGTGAATTACCTTTGACTATTCTATGTTGTGGTAATGCATTAGATGAAAGGTTCCTTTTCATGTCTGACCTGTGTTCAATGATATGGTCTTTTAAACATCTAGAACATTTTCCAACATAGAATCCCTGACATTGTGTGCATGTAGCTAAATACACAACCATAGTTGTCTTACAGGTTGCTGCACAATTTATTTCATATTTTAATTTACTTACTGGGTGCTCAAAATATTTGTCACAAATGCCTGAGCAGCAGCTACAGTTGTAGCAGGGAACTGTTCCTATAGTATATATTATTGGAGTAGTTAGATTCACCTTAAAATCTTTAAAACATAACTTCCTTTTTAAATTACTCATATTTCTATATACAAGGTAAGGTCTGTTACCTAACAGTGCATATAGTTCTGGTTGAACCAATAAAATCCACCAATTCCTTTTTATTATTGCTTCTACATATTTTGTCATGTTGTTATACGTTGCCAATACTAGTGAAATTACCTGAGAAGGTAGAGCTCAACAAATGCCCACAATCGAGAGGGCGTTCTCAAAAAGAAACAGCTCTTTTGTAGGAAAAAGGAAAAGCGACAGTCTGCTCCCAAACAGCAAACAGGGACAGAGATAACTGGTAAGCTTCATGACTCCTTTTTGAATTTATCAAGTCTTTAACTACTGTGACGCAGAGTTTATTGAATAAGGGCTTGCAATTTATACCTTGTAGCTCTGACTCGATTGTAGAGGCACTAACTGACTTAAAAACCTTCGTTCGAAACCTATGCTTGAAACTGCTGTTTAAAGACTCACACAATGACATAAGTAAATTTAAGAAAAAAAAGTACTTTTATTCCCAATAATTACCATATCTTGGACGCTTTCTATACACTATGTGAAGATGATTTGAGAAATCTGTATTATGATGTCAGTAATGGTAGGTATAAAGTAAAAAAAATATATGTCTTATGATGAATTATTGGCCTGTAAGCAATTATGCATCAATAATGATATTAAGCAAGCTGATAAAGGAGGAGCAATGGTCATCTTTGATAAGGATGAATATACTAATTTAATGAAGCAATTTTTAAATGATGTGCACACCTTTAAAGAAATAACCTTTGAGGAGGTGAAAAAGATAATTTATGAAATACATATATATGTATATGAAATGCAAATACAAAATTAAATTACATTAGAATTATTTAAATACTTCACTGCATCTACTCCAGTTATTCCTGTAATATACAGAATACCAAAATTACATAAATCAATGACCACCCCACCTATGAGACTTATTGTCTCAGGAAGAGGGTGGTCAACAGAACCTTTGTCAATTTATATTCAGGAAAAACTGAGTAAATATCTACCTCTGTGTCCTAGCTATATCAAAGATACCAATGACTTGGCATGAAAGTAACATCCATAAAGAATTTATGATTGTAACTTTGGATATAAGTTCTTTGTTCACAGTAATACCAAATGATTATGGTGTGAATGTAATTTGAGAGTTTCTATGTGAAGAAGTAAAAATGAAGAGTAAAGAGGTGGAAACACTATGAAGCATGATTAAAAGAGTTTTGGAAAAAAATGTTTTCCTATTTAACAAGCAGCCATATTTACAAATGTCAGGAGTGACCATGGGTACTCCAATGGCCAATACTTATGCTAACATAGTATTAAATCAATGGGAAAAATATTATGTAAGAGGTGACAATAATATTTTCAAAAGTAACATTCTCTTTTATCAATGTTTCGTAGATGATGGTTTTCTAATATGGAAAGGAGATGAACAAGAATTGGTATCTTTTGTTCAATATCTGAATAGTACTACGAATTTTCTTAAGTTTACTATCAATTATTCTTGGAATAAGATAATTTTCTTAGATGTAGAAATTTACAAGGGTTTTAACAACAAACTAGAAACCTGTGCACATAGAAAGAATATACAGGTGAATAAATACATGCATACCAGAAGTATGCATGCAGCGCATGTATTTAAAGGTATTGCAAAAAGCCAATTATTAAGAATTAGCAGGCTAAATACAGATTCTAAGAAATGTAATGAACAAATGGAAATCGTATGTCAAGAGTTTCAAAATAGAGGATATGATATGGAGAATGCAACACAAATGAAAAAAATATATAATGGAGCTTAGAACGATGCAAGCAGCCCCTTATTTTAGTAACTATTCAGCTATTATTGACAAAGATAATTCATCTCCTATAGTGAGGTATATTACAACATATAACATGACAAAATATGTAGAAGCAATAATAAAAAGGAAGTGGCGGATTTTATTGGTTCAACCAGAACTATATGCACCGTTAGGTAACAGACCTTACTTTGTATATAGAAATGAGTAATTTAAAAAAAAAAAAAAGTTATGTTTTAAAGATTTTAAGGTGAATCTAACTACTCCAATAATATATAATATAGAAACAGTTCCCTGCTACAACTGTAGCTGCTGCTCAGATATTTGTGACAAGAAATATTTCGAGCACCCAATAAGTAAATTAAAATATGAAATAAATTGTGCAGCAACCTGTAAGACAACTAAGGTTGTGTATTTAGCTACATGCACACAATGTCAGGGATTCTATGTTGGAAAATGTTCTAGATGTCTAAAAGACCGTATCATTGAACACAGGTCAGACATGAAAAGGAACATTTCATCTAATGCATTAGCACAACATAGAATAGACAAAGGTAAGTCGCATAATTTTAAATTTCAAGTATTAGAAATTATACATAAAATTTAAGAGTTGGGGATCAGAATAATAAGTTAGAAATGTCTGAATATAAGTGGATGAGAAGACTTGCAACAGATAGAGTACCAGGATTAAATAATAGAATAACACTTAAACCAATGCTGGACTTTAGACAGAAGCAGTATAGATAGTTAACTACTTTATCAATTATGTTTATATTAGATATGTGTATATCTATATATATATATATATATATATATATATATATATATATATATATATATATATATCTATATATATATATATATATATATATATATATATATATATATATATATATATATATATATATAATAGACTGTTAGGAATATATGCATTATTTCAAGTAAAAGGAATTTATTCTTTTTCTTTTTAATGTTAAGCATGTATTTTATATATATGTGATAAATGTGGATAAAAGTTGTACCTTTTAGAAATAATTGTATTTTTAATGATGTCTTGATCTTAGATCATACATTGGGTGGCTGTGTCAAGTGGTGTTCTTTGAAAAACTGTTATGATTCAATGTTTTAGCATTACTTGTTTTTAACAGTAAAGGGACATTCCCGAAAGCTTTGTTGTTTATTAAAGAGAGCGTTTTCCATCTGTTTGGTTTTCTTTTTTGCTATATAAAGATGGCATACACAGGTTACAAGCTCAGAATAGAAGTGTCCCAGAAGAATATAATCATCCTAAGGAGAAGGGAAAACATGTACATCCAAAGAAAAAGAAGATTCCTAAGGAAAAAGGCAAAGACCACTCAGCCGGGTAACTGATCCAAAAAGAAAAATGTAGAAAAAAGGGGGACAGGAGGGAGGAACTGAATACTACAACAGTGAAAGGAAAGGCATCTACTGTCATGGTAAGATTTTTGCACAACTGTACTAGGTCCTTCCATATTACTGTTGCAGTATTCATAATCTATGGCAGAATACAAAAGCTACTGTAAGCCTTCCACAAGCCCATGAAGTATAGTCTTGGCAAAACCTGCCCTGGCTCTGGAAATGACATCCAACTTGTAATGTTTGGTGACAGTGCACAGAAGACCAAGTAGCAGCTTCAAGGATGGAACTTGTGTTCAAACCTTTAATGAAAGCCTCAAAAGAAGCCACTGCCTAATAGAATGAGTCCAAACAGAGGCAGAAAGCTGCTTATCAAGAAAGGAACAATAAAAAGAAATTACTTTTGAATTCTAGGAGGAGATGGTTTGCTTAGAAACTGCTGAAATCTATGTATGATGCATGAAAGGAAATTAATACTGCTCAGATTTACAAATAGCCTTTCTCTTGTCCAAATATCTGAGCTATGAAGTTCCAAGGTGTGTAGAGCACCGACACAAGCAGACTGAGGAGAAGGAAAAAAGGAAGGAAGCTAAACAGACTGATAAGGGACAACTCATTGACCACCTTGGGCACGAAAGAAGGATTAATATGCAGACACACCCTGTCCCTATGAAAAATAAAGGGGAGCCTGCCATCAAGGCTTGGAGTTTAGAAACTCTCTTGGTGGAAGAGACAAGAGTAACCAGTAAAGAGTCTTCTAAGTGCAATGCTACAAAGAAGCAGCAGAAGCAGGTTCAAAGAGTGTGGGTCAATTTCTCAAGAACAACATTAAGGTCCCAAGAAGGAGGAATAGGCTTTCCTACTGGCTTAATCTGGAGGATGCCTGTCAGGAATTGTTTAACCTCAAAATGAGAGGCCAACAGAGGGTTCAAAGGCAGACAGGCAGAGATTGCTGACAAGTGAGCTTTGAATATGCAAAGCCACCATGGAGAAGTTCAAAACAAATAAGAGAGAACCAGAGAGGGCCCCCAAAGATGGTGAAACCTAAGACACCAAACAGAAAATCTCTTCTATTTGGACATATAATTTTCTGGTGTTGGGTTTCCTAACTTCCAGCAGGACCTTAAACACATCCTCTGAGAAATAGTGTTGAAATAGGATTAAAACCATATCACTCAAAGCGTCAACTAAAGAGTGGACAGATGAGGGTGAAGGAGAAACCCCTTATCTCGTGTGGGAAGATTCAACTGGTGAGGTAACTTGTGAGGATTGCTACTGGCCAGGTTTTTAAAAAAAAAAAAAAAAGAGGGGAACCAGTGCTGTCTGGGTCAAAAGGAAGTTAACAAGATTTTTGGAGTCTCCTATTTCATATTATACAGGACCTTGGGAAGAAGAAGAAGAGGGAGCCAGCATAACAGAACACCAATGGGGTACTTATCTGCAAACGGCGTGGTATAACCAGTACAGTGAAGGGTGTTCAGACTGACATACAACCGGCTTTTGGACTGGCAGCAAAAAATTCTGACTTGGAGTGTCCGTATGTCACCTTTTTGTCTTGTACTGATGTTGGCAGCATGCGTCTGACATGCTGCTGATAAAAATTAAAGACTTTAGTATACTGGCGGACGTAACGCTATACTTGGTGGGAGATCCCATAGGTTATGAATACTGCAACAGTAATATGGAAGGCTGGGAACACTTCACAATGCCGAAATTCTGAAAGATTGAATTTCATATGGCTGAGACCACATGATCAAACTTTTGGAATCCCGACATTGTGAATGAAGATCTGCATACAGAGCGGAATGGGAGATTTCCCTTTTCCCTCGCTGTAGTATGATCTCAGAGTTGGAATATTTAAGTAGCAGGGGTGTGGGGGGTGCAGAGGCCCCCTGCAGAAACATTAACATTTTTTTTTTTTGGATTTGTTTCAGAATTTCAATATTTCGACACATCGATCATATGGTCTTGGTCATACGAAATTCGAGGTTTCAGAATTTCGAGATTCTGAAGGGAATCCAGAAGAACATCTACTTGAAATGATATTTCCTTGTACTTCTGCTCAACTGCTTGTGCCATACAGAAGTGATATGGTTTTGCTGTACTTGTTTGAAAAAAAGCTTGCACTGCTCATGTTTAAAGAATGAGAGGTGTTTTCGTTCCTGTTTCAGTAATATTTCTTTTTCTAAGAGGCAGTAACGTTACAGTCTGACTATGCAAAACAGTCAGGGAGGGAAAAGTCTCATTCTCATATTGGGGGTGCAAGAGGCCTTGTTTACTGCAAAAAACACTCTGGATTTGCAAGACTGCTGTACAGTTATGTGTGTGTGAGAGTGTGTGTGTGTGAGAGTGTGAGTGAGTGAGAGTGTGAGAGTGTGAGTGAGAGTGTGAGAGTGTGAGTGAGTGTGAGTGTGAGTGTGAGTGTGAGTGTGAGTGTGAGTGCGTGAGAGTGTGTGAGTGAGTGAGTGTGAGAGTGTGAGAGTGTGAGAGTGTGAGAGAGTGTGAGAGTGTGAGAGTGTGAGTGTGTGAGTGTGTGAGTGTGTGAGTGTGTGAGTGTGTGAGTGTGTGAGTGTGTGAGTGTGAGTGTGTGAGTGTGTGAGAGTGTGAGTGTGTGAGTGTGTGAGTGTGTGAGTATGAATGTGTGTGAGTGTGTGAGTATGAGTGTGTGAGTGTGTGAGTGTGTGAGTGTGTGAGTGTGTGTGTGTGTGTGTGTGTGTGGATTTATAGTACTGCCTGCATTAGAAGGCATCTGAAATTCTTTAAAAACACCATGCAGACACCTGGTGGAAATACAGACATGACAGTCTAGAGAGTAATCATCCACAAAGTACAGCTGTATAACAGAAACCTACCTACACGGCATACGTTCCAAGTGA